>NW_028234404.1:40745755-40748255 GCF_977035675.1 Penaeus japonicus | reverse complement strand
AGATGTTACGCAGCGTTGGAATGCCGATAGATTGTTATCAAGGGTTTCAAGCGTTTTGCTTGCTCTGTTTAAGTTCTTCCAGTTCAAATTCTAAGACAGATTACATATTCAATGAGGAGTGAGGGAGAGTGCCATCAGGAAAAAGGATGCTTGGAAATCCAAAATTTAACTCTTCACAACGAATGCCTTCAGGAATTAATTAAACCCAGAATAAACAAAACTGGGATTAAAATGAAACGGAGAAACGATTATCTTCAAGGACTGAATAAACCAGAATACACGAAACTGGATATTGAAATAGATATAATGAAGAGCGGAGAAGAGTAGTGCCATGAAAAATAAGTTGTCGATACCTTAAGATATGTCTGAAACTGACAGGTCAAAAGGACCGCCTCCACGAATTGAATATTGGATCTAAGAATACTATATTGGCTTCCCTGCATACCAATCTTCAGGCGTCTCTGGAGGCCGCAGCATAACAGTTTATTCATTACGATGATTGGTTTGCATATCATTACCATTACGCATCATGTTTTATCTATCAAAGTGTATTTCATATCATATGAATATCAATATCATGTGGTATTTCTATACCACTTCATATTCGTCTTCTTGTATACCATCTTGTGTATCATATATCGACATATCTTCGCATACCAGTGCAGCGTCACAAGAATATTATGAAAGTAGCCAGGAGGCAAATGAAGAAAGTCTTATACCTTGAATTGTATAAACTTCCTTATACGACATGAATGGTTATCGATTTATTCAATGACTGTCAATGCACATGGATTCACAAAAGTGCATAAAGCCAGACACGACTCGGAGGGAGTCCTTTTCTTATGAGAGCTGCGATATCTTGGTTGTCATGGCGAAGGGCATAAGGATTTTCATTCAAAGCTTCTCAGCATTTCAAGATACCATTACAATTATGATTGACGTGCCTGGCAATTCTCTTGTACTAATAGGTAGGTTTATCAAGTACAATAAGTATGAGGATGTTCTGTTTCTTTAAATATGAGATTGTTTTCTAGACTTTTTTTGAAAATATGTCTGGGATTAATGTGTTTTTTATGTCAATACAGCTATCTTTGTTGATTTACCCGAATCATGTATGAAGTCACTCGGCTGTTTTCATTTGACAGGAGACTTATCTGATCTTTATAATATAATCTTCGGAAATAAAGGTTATTACACATCTACATTTGTCAAGTCAATGTCTTGCAGAAGATCCCCCCCCCCCCCAATAGCATAATCTCTCGGTTCATGAGAAGACATCGTCTATTTTCAGACAGACATCTCAATTGCCCCCAAAACTCACAGTCCTTTCGACTTCGACGCTGAAAACATTTCTCGGTCGCAACAAGTCCCTCCGTCCGGTTTCTTCTTCTTTTTTTATCACAGGCAGAATCAACAGGTGGGAAAACCTAACGGGCTGCTCTCATCTCCCTCTCGTGAGCTTGAGATCGTATCGATGTAATGCCCCGTCGACTTACAGCACTAAAAGAGCCTGGTAGTCATAATGTTGTTCATAATGTTGTTGTTTCTCCGCGGAGAGGTTATCAAGGAGAAGGGTCCAGACTTTAGATTTGAAAGATGACTTGCAGGATCTCGCGAAATTGTCAAGTTTCAGCGCCTGTGCGATGAGCCAGATTAGCGAGTAGCCAAGGGCATGCTCGCGTAAAATTGGTTCAGGCTCTAAGAGAATCTGCAGGGAGTGTGGCATACCGGTCAATGCGGAAACAATGGAAAAAAGAAAAGTTCCATTTCAAAAGCACTTTAATTCTCAGGTCGTTATTGCACTGTTAAAATCTTATCGATAATTATATGCCCAAGAATAGAACAAAACAAGTTACATCATTCCGAGGCCATTCTTGGAATTCCAGTCCAAACTACAGCCTGTCATTCCATTTTCACAGCGTCATCACAAGGGTAGGTTTACGCCTAAGTGGTCCCTTTCCCATTCAAAGTTGGAGCTGCAAAAGTTGATGCCGCCTTCCCCGTTTCAGTTCGCTAAGTCACCGAAAGATTCAAAAGGAAAGAAAAAAAGTTCAAATATTCATATAGCAGAAAATAGAGAGAACCCGACTGCCATATGCAAGTCACTAATGTATTTACCTTCCCGGTGTTTGGGTGAAATTCCAGCAAAACCCCGTGTGAATAATACAAAAGCTGTGTACTCTGTATACGCTACGTGACCTCGTCCAGCCCGCATTAACCCCCGATTCCTTTCCTGCGTGATCCCTATGCTGTTAATTGTTTTATGATAAGAACACGTGTTGCAGCGAGCAGGAGGGAGAAAAGAAACGTTTCCCAATTTACCGGATGACCATAGAAGGCGCGCGGCGGTGAGGGCCTCGGCAGGGGGGACTTAAGGAGCCGTGATGTAGGAGATGGCAGCCGAGGTCCTGCGAAGCCTCAAGGTGTCTAGATCGACCAGATCCGGAGCCTTACAAGGAAAGGTCGAGGAACTATGGAGGCTTTTTAGGGTCGAAGGACG
>NW_028234404.1:40739600-40740655 GCF_977035675.1 Penaeus japonicus | reverse complement strand
GATTTTTATAGCTTTTTATTATAGGTATGTATAAGATTGACACGAAAATATTGTAATATATATATATATATATATATATATATATATATATATATATATGTATGTATTATATATATACATATATATATACATGTATATATATATATATCATATGTATATATATATACATATATACATATATATACATATAAACACACACACACACACACACACACACACACACACACACACACACACACACATATATATATATATATATATATATATATATATATATATATATATATATATATATATATATATATATATATACATATATATACATATATACGCGTGTGTTTGGTATCAAAACAAAAGTTCTTTTACTTGGCCTTGTTTCTTTATTTGTTTTCTATCCATGCATCTCTAAATCTGATATGTTAGTTAGAATAGTTTATGCATCCGATATTTGGCGCGGACTTGGTTGATTATAGGTTTGGTTAGACTGATACAAGGTTCACGTCATTACATAAATGTCTTGCTTACAGTACAGATTCATCCTATGATGTATCAGAATAAAATAAGTATCAGTTTGTTGGTCTGCAGACTTGCATTGGAAGACATTCTACATTGTAGAGTTCTTATGCAGAGGTCACGCTTCGTATGCTTGAGATTGTTTGTGACGATAATATTTCGATGAAACCTCTGACAAAACGTAATTCTGTTTCTGTAAACTGCCTAGTGTTTGTCGATTATGACATGCACTTTGTATATTGATCATAATATTACAAAATTCAAGTTTCAAGCCTGTACGAGATTTAAAACATCAGACATTCATTTTATTTCTTCGTAGTGTTTGCGAGCTCGCATAGCAAGCAACCTAAAATAAAGTCTGTATTTACCCTGTTTTTTTACGAGGAAACCTCCGTGCAAAGGCATCCACAGAAAATGTGTTCAGCCGTATTTCATACCACAATAGGGATTTTAATGGATATCATTTGCAATTTTTGAGGAGCAACTGTCTAATGTAGCTCAGAGCACGGGCGGGGGCAAGTGTAGGCACATATTAAAATTCA
>NW_028234404.1:40714600-40727100 GCF_977035675.1 Penaeus japonicus | reverse complement strand
TCCCTTCCCATAGATGTGGCTCCTCTCCCTTCCCATAGATGTGGCTCCTCTCCCTTCCCATAGATGTGGCTCCTCTCCCTCTTCCTGGGTGTCTTAAGGGAATCACCCTTCGTGTACATGGGGGAAAAGAGTCGCGGTTCCCTGTTCCCTTGTGTAATGGCTTGCCGGCGCCCACGGCAACTATGCACAGATTCCCTGCGTTGGATTGGCGTAGTGTACAGTTCGATAGTCTTTTTCACTATGATTAGCCGTACTCTTACTTATCAACTCGTACTCTTAAATGTTTGTTATCACCAACTACACCACCACAACTGCACTTGAAATCCGCTGCGATAACACTCTACTATAGTTGAAACCGTCTTCGTTCGTGTTGCAATAACCCATTGCAACCAGCACTTCATCACCGTCTCCCTTACCTGATAGCTCGACACTTTTATCTGCAAATTACAGGCCTACTTGATACATCCCCTTTTTTCTCTCTCCCTCTCCACTAATCCCGATCTCAATCTTTCTCTCTCTCTCTCTCTCTCTATATATATATATATATATATATATATATATATATATATATATATACATATATATCTTTCTCCCTCTCCCTCTCTCTCTATCTATCTATCTATATGTTTATTAATCCAAATGATGCGATTATGCTTCCTCAGTAAAGAAAGTCACGAGAGAAAGACTTAAAAAGACCCAAATTATCTCATGACGCCTAATTAGAATCAGTTTGAAGTAAATAGATACTTATAGAAGAAGCTATCTCCGTAGAATTATATAACGATTTTAACGGTAACTGTAATCCCTTTCATAGAATTAGAAAGCATCACACTTTCCTGCCACTGAGACCTTCATTTCTGACCGAATTATTTTTTTCAATATTTCATTTTTTCAACTATTCATAGCGTTCTAACATGTTTTATTTCATAGCGATAAACCTTTATTTCCTTAGGATCAAGGACTGCTGGCAGAGGTCGGTGAATTCGCACCGAAACTCTGCCGGTGAGAATTACGTTAATCGAGCAACGCCACAAACAGCTGAGCATGCATGGCGGACCTTCCCTTGCCGTTGTCGTCGCCGTCCATGGTCGTCCGTGGTCGTTCTCCTCCTGAACCGAATCCAAGTCCCTTCCTGCGCCACCCGCGCTGGTGTTTCATTCAGGGCGCGAGTGCCAGCCGCATGCGGAGGGCGTGGATACGAATTACCGGCGGTGCTCTTGTCGGGGTTCCACTATCTTTATCTAGCAGACTCAAGTCGGGGTTTCTCACCCCTTCGGTCAGGCGGAGGCGCACCATAAAGGGGAACTAGATCCTGCCCTTTTGAAAATGAGCTATTATAGCACCAAGACGCTTGTAGCAAGCCAAGGCACGCCAGTCCCGCCGGAGTGCACTGGAAAGGCAAAAAAAACAAAAAAACGGGGGGCTGGGAGGCCGGAGGTGGCTCTGGAACCGATTTGAACACGCCTACTTGAATTAGAAAAAAAAAGAATAAACGCGCTCATAACCAGTGTTATTTGTCGTCCTGATGTCTAAATCTCAATAACTTAATAAAATGAGAATATCTTCAGGAGGTCTGGGGCAGCTTTATGGGATTTACTATTTATTATGTGTATTTGTTTTCGGGTCATTTCAGGTCGAGGAAAGGAAACAGCTCATAGCGTGATTATGAAGAGGACATGGATCAGTTACTTCCTGTTTCTTTTACTGCAAACCTGCGATAGTCGTTCCCATCAGAATACGTATCTGCATCCCCATATATATATATATATATATATATATATATATATATATATATATATATATATATATATATATATATATATATATATATATATATATATATATATATATATATATATATATATATATATGTATGTATGTATACATATATATGTATACACACACACACACACACACACACACATATATATATATGTATATATATATATATATATATATATATATATATATATATATATATATATATATATATATATATATATATGTATATATATATATATATATACATATATATATAAATATATATATATATATATATATATATATATATATATATATATATATATATATATATGTGTGTGTGTGTGTGTGTATACATATATATGTATACATACATACATACTTACATATATATATATATATATATATATATATATATATATATATATATATATATATATATATATTTGTGTGTGTGTGTGTGTGTGTGTGTGTGTGTGTGTGTGTGTGTGTGTGTGTGTCTGTGTGTGTGTGTCTGTGTGTGTGTGTGTGTGTGTGTTTGTGTGTGTGTATTATTGATATATATTTCTAATTTCATGACCAAGGGAATGAGGCGCTTCCGGGCCTGAGGACTGGGTCAATCGAGGTCAAACGAATATATATTCGTTTGACCTCGAATCTTTGAAGTCATGTCAATCATAACTTATTGTAACTCATCATAACTAGAAGACGTGTCCTATAGTTCGTAAAAAAGAATAATGATAACAATTTTGTTAGCATTCTGTTAAATCGGAGCAGAAGTAGGTTGTATTTGAAAGTGTATTTATCATCCATTTTAATTTTTTGCTAAATTGTATTTTTGTTTATGTGTGCACATTCAGGGATATATTTAGAATATTTTAGGACATATAACGGGAATGGTAATACAAACTCTTTTTTTATAGCCTGACTGATCGAAAAACTATATAAACTCTTGTATTATATAAAGTCCCTTTTTAAAAATGACTGTGACTTCGAAAATAGATTAAGATAAACTTTTAATGGTATTTTTAACAAGAAATAATGAATATATATACATGAATCGATCTTAGAAAGGACAAGAGTTCATTTTTAAAATCAAAGTTATAAAATACAAAAATCGTATACACAAGCCAGATATCAATTAGAAACTAGCTGACTGGCGCAAGCACATGGTCCGCGTGACGTCATGCACGACCAGTGAGTAGAATGCATAGGTACTTTTTTTTATTGTCTTTCATACTAGTATAATAGCCTACAGTGTTGATATCTAAACAACAATAGTCACACTATTACAATAATAAGAGTCACACTATTGCAATTCAAAAAAATTGAATGGTTAAAGAATCATACTCACGATTATAACTTTTGGTCATAAACATAAGCAGAGTTACTCTCACTTGGCCTTAAAAAGAGTCCTTTATTTCATCTTCAGAAATATAAATTTGCTTTGATAAAATGCTGAAGAAATTTCGCCACTAAGATATTATATCTGCGTGACACACACATATATATGAATTATTCTGTATTTTAGAGCACAAGGAAAATAATAAATAAAAGTTGAGTATACGATTTATATTATCCTGTCACTTCCCATTTAAAAAGGTTACGGTAAACATCACACATCACCTCGCCCTGTGATCGGACGCCTGGCGACTGAAGGCGCAATTGTCTCCAAGTCGGACCGATCGATCACACCTTCTATTAGCGTCATCGTCAGGTCTGCCAGGTCGTCCTCCTCCTGAGCTTCCTCCAGGTCGCCTCCTGCAACGGCCACTTCGGTGTTCCAGACCTCGAGCTCCAGCTGCCTGTAGAGGGAATAGGCGAGAATCTGCCGGAGATTCTCTGGAAGCGGACACGCCCTCGCGCTCATTCTTGAGACGTCCCACTCAAGCTCGGGCAGATTAGCCACGCCTACTGCTTGGGTTATTTGTCCTCTAATCGCCAAGTACTCATTGAGGTCCGAAGGAAATGAGCTCATTTTGGGAACGTATTGTATAGCTTTCTGTGAGCTTCTGTCTGCGTCGTGTATTTATGTAGCTTTGTGGGAACTCGGGTCAATGCAAAGTCAAGTCAGGTCAAATAAATTTTCTTTCTTTAAAAACTCAATCTTAAAGAAAGCCGGAATAGAATGTCACACAATAAATGCAAACGATGTGATGATGGGCATTTACATTCATCACTGGTGATAAAGAATGAAAAATACGTTCATGGTTCTTTTAGACAATTTTGATATTTCTGTTATCAGTGGGGGTTCTACCACTATGCCAATTGTTCGCTCTACACAATAGGTGATTTTTGTAATGATAGCTATGAAGATTATCTCTCGTCAGAATTATTATCATCATTATTATCACCTCGTTATTGTTATCATCATTATTATCACCTCGTTATTGTCATCATTATTATCACCTCGTTATTGTCATCATTATTATCACCTCGTTATTGTCATCATTATTATCACCTCGTTATTGTTATCATCATTATTATCACCTCGTTATTGTTATCATCATTATTATCACCTCGTTATTGTTATCATCATTATTATCACCTCGTTATTGTTATCATCATTATTATCACCTCGTTATTGTTATCATCATTATTATCACCTCGTTATTGTTATCATCATTATTATCACCTCGTTATTGTTATCATCATTATTATCACCTCGTTATTGTTATCATCATTATTATCACCTCGTTATTGTTATCATCATTATCATCATCATTGCAATCAATATCACCATCATTGTAATCAATATCATCATCATTACAATTACTATCATTATCATTACTATAATTATTGCTATCATTTTCATTATTATTACTATTATTATTTCTATCCTCATCATTATTATCACTATCAGTATTATCATTACTATAATTTTTATCATCATTTATTATCTTTTTATCCTCATCATTATTATTAGTATTAGTATCACTATCATTAGTAGTATTAATGACACTAATATTACCATTAGCAGTATTACTATCATTGATATTACCATTATAAGTATTAATGACATTGATATTACCATCAGTAGTAGTATTATTATCATTATCACTATGATTATTACTGTTGTTACTAGCGTTATTATTAGTCATTATTATTACTATTATTATCACTACTGTTACCATTTAATCATTACTATTATTTTTCTACTATTACCATGACTATTACCACCATCATTTAATCATTATTGTTATTATCATCATTATCATAACCTTTACTATTATAATTTTAATTGTGATGTTATTATCATCAACACTATAATTATTTTTATATTATCATCATGACTGCTGTTATCATCATCACTGTAGTCATCATTATTGTTGTTCCTGTTACCATCATCATCGTTATTGTTATTGTTGTCGTTATATTTTTCTTATATTATGAATATTATGTTCTTTGTTATATTTGTTATTGTCATCAACATCATCACTATTGATCCACTACTTTTATTGTTAAATCAACGACGGTCAGAGACCATGTTGAGATTGATTAGTAATTTTAACAATATCAATGATTTATTTATCTATCAATTTGTGTGTGTGTGTGTACGTGCGGAAATTTGGAAATACATATATAATGAATGAATGAATCTTAATTTTTTTTTCTACTAAATATGCAGGTTCTATGACATTGATATAACTTCTATTAAAAAAAAGATGTTACGTTAAGAAATACACTTGATTCAAGAGGACCCTAACTAATATTTCATAGCCTTATATCCTTCTCATCAATTAGTTTCATGTCAAAAAACTTCATTTTTCTATTGCAAAGATATTATCAAATCATAATTTAAAAAAATGAAAATCCAAATAAAACCTTATTCTCCAAAAAGCGACTCTGATCGACTGGATAATAAGATAAACATATATATGTTAATCGCATTCATTCCATTTATTTCCTCATAAAAGTTTCAAAAGTTTCAATACGTCAGCCAGGACTTACCAGGGGCATCGTGACCAGTCTGGCAGTTCATTTTCTCCTTCGAACCAGTCTAGCCGCTACGCTTTCCTTCCTCTTACATGAGGGGCGGTCGAAGACGTATTGGGTGCACTGGACCGATCTATCACACCTCCCAGTAGCGTCATCGTCAGGTCTGCCAGGTCGTCCTCCTCCTGAGCTTCCTCCAGGTCGCCTCCTGCAACGGCCACTTCGGTGTTCCAGACCTCGAGCTCCAGCTGCCTGTAGAGGGAATAGGTGAGAATCTGCCGGAGATTCTCTGGAAGCGGACACCCCCTCGCGGTCATTCTTGAGACGTCCCACTCAAGCCAGGACGAGGTAGGCACGCCCCCAACCTGGGATTCTGTTCTTTCAACCGTCAAGTCTTCGCTGAGGTCTCCGAGTGTTGTTGACATGTTGAAAGTCTGGTCAACTTGTGTGCTCTGTACGGGTGGGCTGTGTGTTTAAGTATCTGTGTAGAGACGCGCTCACCGTGTCATATTGGGTCAGATCGGGTCAAGTGGATACCGTATGCGTATTGTCAGATTGGTTTTAGCATTACACGTAATTCAAACCTAAAATATGAGCAACTGTAAAAGCAGGTAATATTAGAACACTTAAATCACTTGCTCTTATGCTTTTACAATAATTCGAAATATATCTCTTAGTGTATATCTAGTGTAATATTTGTAATATTACTGTCGATCTATCCTATATGAAAACGAAAAAATATAATGATACAATAATACCAACACTTTTACGGAAATCATATTTCCACAATTGCAATGATAAAGTTATACGTTTGTAATAATTATGTTCACGTTTGCAATAGTTGTTTCCATAAGTTTGCAATATCAATTGCCACGTCTTTTCAAATATAAGTTTTACATGTTTTCAAAGATAATTTCTACATGTTTTCAGAGATAATTTTCGCTTGTGTTCTATGATGATTTTAACATGTTTTCAATTATCATTTTAACATGTTTTCAAAGATAATTTTAACATGTTGTCAATGATAATATTAACATGTTTTCAATAATATTTTTAATATGTTTTCAATGATAAATTTAACATGCTTTCAATAATAATTTTATCATGTTTTCAATAGTATTTTTTACATGTTTTCAATAATATTTTTACTTTTTTTCAATAATACATTTCACGTTTTTAATGTAAAATATTACATATTTTCAACAATAAATTCCCCATGTTTTCAATAATCTATTTCACGGTTTGAATAATAAATTCCACAATAAATTATACATTTGTAATCAATCTGAATAATAACACTGGTTTGTATGAGGTCAAGCGGATGTGCTGACAGCCGGGATTATTTCCTTCCGTCAACCTTGTATGATTTCTTCATCAACCTTAGAGGTTATATCAATCCTTCTTATTTATCTATGGACGACTGTTTCGATAAAGAAGGTCAGGTAGATTCGTAATAAGTACATTTCAGATCAATCTTCTAAGTGAATTTCATTTCAAGGAATACATGTGTCACTTTGTATCGCTATTAGTACTACCTTTGAAATACTAAGATAATCATTCTACTTTTACTCGAAGTATTACATTGCATGCCGGATATCAAGTCGAAACTGTAAGTGTTGTCATGTTGGGAAGCATTCTTTTTATTAATGTGTATATGGTCAGGAGGATATACCAGTAACTGAGGTCGTTTCCAGCAGGAGACCTTAGGTGACCTCTCCATCATGAATGTATTATGTATATATGGATATATGTATATGTATAAATGTGTTTGTCTTTTTTCCTCTGCCCGTTCATTTCATTAGAATTATAATAAAGACAACCATAGTAACAACGAAATAAAAGTCGTGACGTTAATAAAAGTCGTGACGTTTCGGTAAATAGCTGTATTATATCATTTGTGTGTGCACGTTACTGTTTTTTCTTTTCTATATTTGTTTATCAAGGTATGTTGTCTGCTAAACCACTCCTTCACACCTGCCACGTCTCTACCAAGTTGTTTTCATCCTGTGTGTCTTGAAAATAATGTAAACTCTTTATATCATAGACTGAAATAGCAGTCCACATGATATGCATTTGATAGATTAAGAATCTATATTAATCTTGTAAATTTTATACAATAACTAGCAGAGGATTTAAACTAAGAGGAAGAAATGCTTTTTTATTATCAGAACACAGTCCAGAGTTTCCAATAACCCAGTGTTAAAAAGATACAGAAGAATTTTAATTTGTCACGTTGCTGTTCTCCGTGACACAGTATGCCAAGTATTGGAAGGCACATTATTATTATTGTCTACCTGATCTATCACACCTCCCAGTAGCGTCATCGTCAGGTCTGCCAGGTCGTTCTCCTCCTGAGCTTCCTCCAGGTCGCCTCCTGCAACGGCCACTTCGGTGTTCCAGACCTCGAGCTCCAGCTGCCTGTAGAGGGAATAGGTGAGAATCTGCCGGAGATTCTCTGGAAGCGGACACGCCCTCGCGCTCATTCTTGAGACGTCCCACTCAAGCCAGGACGAGGTAGGCACGCCCCCAAGCTGGGATTCTGTTCTTTCAACCGTCAAGTCTTCGCTGAGGTCTCCGAGTGTTGTTGACATGTTGAAAGTCTGGTCAACTTGTGTGCTCTGTACGGGTGGGCTGTGTGTTTAAGTATCTGTGTAGAGACGCGGTCACCGTGTCATATTGGGTCAGCTCGGGTCAAGTGGATATTGTATGCGCATTGTCAGATTGGTTTTAGCATTACACGTAATTCAAACCTAAAATATGAGCAACTGTAAAAGCAAGTAATATAAGAACACTTATGTTCCTTGCGCTTATTCTTTTAGTTATTCAAGATATATCCCTTAGTGTATATTTAGTGTAATATTTGTAATATTACAAACGATATATCCTATGTACAAACGAAAAATTGCAATGATAATGTTATGCGTTTGTAATAATCATGTTCACGTTTGCAATAATTGTTTCCATAAGTTTGCAATATTAATTTCCACTACTTTTCAAATGTAATTTTTACATGATTTCAAAGATATTTTTTATATGTTTTCAAAGCTAATTTTTACATGTTTTCAAAGATAATTTTTACATGTCTTCAAAGATAATTTTTACATGTCTTCTAAGATAATTTTTACATGTTTTCAAAGATAATTTGTAAATGTCTTCAAAGATCATTTTTACACTTCTTCAAGGATAATTTTTACATGTTCTCAAAGATAATTTTTACATGTTTTCAAAGATAATTTTTACATGTTTTCAAAGATAATTTGTACATGTCTTCAAAGATAATTTGTACATGTCTCCAAAGATAGTTTGTACGTCTCCAAAGATAATTTGTACATGTCTTCAAAGATAATTTTTACATCTCTGCAAAGATAATTTTTACATGTTTTCAAAGATAATTTTTACATGTTTTCAAAGATAATGTCTTCATGTTTCCAAAGATAATTTTAACATGTGTTCAGTGATAATTTTAACATATGTTCAGTGATAATTTTAACATGTGTTCAGTGATAATTTTAACATGTGTTCAGTGATAATTTTAACATGTTCAGTGATAATTTTAACATGTTCAGTGATAATTTTAACATGTGTTCAGTGATAATTTTAACATGTGTTCAGTAATAATTTTAACATCTGTTCAGTAATAATTTTATCGTTTTCAGTAATAATTTTAACATGTTTTCAATAGTAATTTTAACATGTTTTCAATAGTAATTTTAACATGTTTTCAATAATTATTTAAATATGTTTTTGATAATAATGTTTTCATGTTTTCAATAATATTTTCATGTTTTCAATAATATTTTCATCTTTTTATAATACATTTCACGTTTTTAATGTCAAATATTACATATTTTCAACAATAAATTCCCTATGTTTTCAGTAATCTATTTCACGGTTTGAATAATAAATTCCACAATAAATTATACATTTGTAATCAATTTGAATAATAACACTGGTTTGAATGAGGTCAAGCGGATGTGCTGACAGCCGGGATTATTTCCTTCCGTCAACCTTGTATGATTTCTTCATCAACCTTAGAGGTTATATCAATCCTTTTTATTTATCTATGGACGACTGTTTCGATAAAGAATGTAAGGTAGATTCGTAATAAGTACATTTCAGATCAATCTTCTTAAAGAATTTCATTTCAAGGAATACATGTGTCACTTTGTATCACTATTAGTACTACCTTTGAAATACCAAGATAATCGTTCTACTTTTACTCGAAGTATTACAGTGCATGCCGGATATCAAGTCAAAACTGTAAGTGTTGTCATATTGGGAAGCATTCTTTATATTAATGTGTATATGGTCAAGAGGATATACCAGTAACTGAGTTCGTTTCCAGCAGGAGACCTTAGGTGACCTCTCCATCATGAATGTATTATGTATATATGGATATGTATATATATAAATGTGTTTGTCTTTTTCCCTCTGCACGTTCATTTCACTAAAATGATAATAAAGACAACCATAGTAACAACGAAATAAAATTCGTGACGTTTCGATAAATAGCTGTATGTTATCATTTGTGTGTGCACGTTACTGTTTTTTTCTTTTCTATATTTGTTTATTAAGGTATGTTGTCTGTTAAACCACTCCTTCACACCTGCCACGTCTCTACCAAGTTGTTTTCATCCTGTGTGTCTTGAATATAATGTAAACTCTTTATACCATAGACTGAAACAACAGTCCACATGGTATACATCTGATAGATTAAGAATTTATATTAATCTTGTAATTTATATACAATAACTAGCAGAGGATTTAAACTAAGAAGAAGAAATGCTCTTTTATTATCAGAACACAGTCCAGAGTTTCCAATAACCCAATGTTAAAAAGATACAGAAGAATTTTAATTTGTCACGTTGCTGTTCTCCGTGGCACAGTATGCCAAGTATTGGAAGGCACATTATTATTATTGTCTACCTGATCTATCACACCTCCCAGTAGCGTCATCGTCAGGTCTGCCAGGTCGTCCTCCTCCTGAGCTTCCTCCAGGTCGCCTCCTGCAACGGCCACTTCGGTGTTCCAGACCTCGAGCTCCAGCTGCCTGTAGAGGGAATAGGTGAGAATCTGCCGGAGATTCTCTGGAAGCGGACACGCCCTCGCGCTCATTCTTGAGACGTCCCACTCAAGCCAGGACGAGGTAGGCACGCCCCCAAGCTGGGATTCTGTTCTTTCAACCGTCAAGTCTTCGCTGAGGTCTCCGAGTGTTGTTGACATGTTGAAAGTCTGGTCAACTTGTGTGCTCTGTACGGGTGGGCTGTGTGTTTAAGTATCTGTGTAGAGACGCGGTCACCGTGTCATATTGGGTCAGCTCGGGTCAAGTGGATATTGTATGCGCATTGTCAGATTGTTATTAACTTTAGACGTATTTCAACGAACGATACCTACTTTTTTGTTTTTCATTTCTTCTTGTTGTGTACATACCACGGTCATACCAGCAAATTTAAGTAGACAAAGATTACTCATTGTTCTTAGAATACCTGATTTTACAGTTAATCTAAACACCTTTGGTGACCTCTCCATCATTAATGTACTATGTATGCATTCACACACATATATGTATATATGTATATATGAATATATATGTACATATATTTATATGTAGATGTGTGTATCAACTCGAGTTTGTGCAGACATTTTTTTTAATAATTTATCAAAATTCATGCTATAAATGCTATGCAGAACATAATATGTATGTGTATTTGTATATTTTTCTTTTTTTACGAACGTGCCTATAAATGTTTACTCCCTGCTGTAGCAAACGGTAGAGAACACGCTTGTTAACTGTGCTCTCCACCGTTCATTATGGCGTTAAAGGACACGAGTTACGTTATAAGTAGTCCTTAAGATGATGTCAAATCTGTACATCTAAGACTAGAAACATAAATCCACACAGCATGCATTTATGATTATTCATGAATTGAAGATATGGTCCAATCTTTCAATCTTCACATGCATTTGATTGCAATTTGTTTTCAAGACCTAGTGTCATCTTCAATATTTCAGTAAGAGAACATTTATGTCTTGTATTTCCACTTTCTATGCATGTCTGTGTGCATATTTTAGGGTTTGTTCTAAGTCTATGGCCTAAACTACTTTTGCAGTTTCGGCCAAACTACCTCGTGATTTTCTAATAAGCAACGCTGAAAGACTATTTCAAATCCCACAATGATTTTGGCGATTTTAGAGTTTAAACCCAAAGTAAAGTATATCATTTTATCATCATATCGCGGCCTCAAATCTTCAAATAATCCAAATATAAAGAGATATATTAGTAACAGTCATACGGCTGTTCTGCGTGCAATAGGACCCCGAACGTTGGAAGGCAACTTGTTTCTTTTTTCTTTTTTTTTTGTATTATTATTATTTTTGTTTTGTTTTGTTTTTTTGTTTTTGTTTAATGTTCGTGTCCGATTCATCTGTCACACCTCCCAGTAGCGTCATCGTCAGCTTCCTCCAGGTCGCCTCCTGCAACGGCCACTTCGGTGCTCCAGACCTCGAGCTCCAGCTGCCTGTAGAGGGAATAGGTGAGAATCTGCCGGAGATTCTCTGGAAGCGGACACGCCCTCGAAGCCGTTCTTGAGACGCCCCACTCAAGCCAGGACGCAGCAGACACGCCCACAACCTGAGCTACAGATGTTTCGGAAGTCGTGTTTTCTGTGATGTCCATGGGAGCTGAGGATACAATGTCGAGTATAGTGCTACGTGCTTTGGTGTGTGTATACCCTTGTGGTAACCCGGTTATTGGGTGTTGTTTGAGGTCATTTTAGGTCACCGTGAGTCCTGCCTTTATCACT
>NW_028234404.1:40683964-40686464 GCF_977035675.1 Penaeus japonicus | reverse complement strand
CTCCTGCTCTTCTCACTCTCTCTCTCTTTCTCTCTCTCTTTTTCTCTCTCTCTCTCTCGCTCGCTCTCTCTCTCTCTCTCTCTCTCTCTCTCTCTCTCTCTCTCCCGCGCATAGCATGGGATAATCACAGAGGGAGGGAGGGGGGGGGGTGTAGCTCAGCACGGCGAGAGCGAATTAGATGTTTGCGGAAAACAAACAAAGAGAACGGCATTTCTTAATAGCAATAGTATAGACAAATGTATTAGTAGTGATAATAATGGTGAAAATAATTATGATAATACTAATAATTATGATGGTAAATATAATAACGATAATGATCATAATAATAAAAATAATAACAATGGTAATGATGATGATGATAATAACAACAACAACAACAACGATCCTTATAATAAAGATAATAAGATAAAGACCAACATACACATGATAAAGCAAACAACATTAAAAAATCTTACCAGGAACTGAACAGAGATAAACAATCCTCTCAAAATATCGGTCTGAATTGAAAACGACAGATTTCATCTTGTCGATAGAGCCCCTCATGTCACGTTTCAGCAAAAACGCAAAAGGCAACGAACACAACAACAATGACCTTCCCAAACACGAGACCGGCGCCATTTGCCGTAAACTATAATCCCCCCCTGAATTCCTGAATATTCCTCCCTTCACGGATAACAGAAATCTATGGTTGAAATGGGCGATTGTCTGACACCGTATGTTAGGGGCGACGCTGTTGTTAGTGCCATCCCATGCGCCTCATATATGCCACTGGGTTGTTTGTTGACGATTTCCCTTCTGACTAACACCTGACTGGAGCAACGAGTCTTCATTGTTCCTCCGGGCCGTAATCCACTTAGAGCGAGAATGGTTTTATTGAGCATCGATACACTTTCCAAACTTTGAAAGAACTAGATAGGCACGAGAAACAGAGGATAGATTAAAGAGAGAGAGAGAGAGAGAGAGAGAGAGAGAGGAGAGAGATGCTAGAGAGAGTGAGAGAGAGAGAGAGAGAAAGAGAGGAGAGAGTGAGAGAGAGCAGATAGTGAGAGAGAGAGAGAGATAGTGAGAGATGTGAGAGAGAAGTGAGAGAGAAGAGACTGAGAGATGAGAGAGAGAGAGAGAGAGAGAGAGAGAGAGAGAGAGAGAGAGAGAGAGAGAGAGAAAGAGAGAGAGAGATAGTGAGAGATAGTGAGAGAGGGAGTGATGGAGAGAGGAAGAGAAAAAGAGAGAGAGTGCGGGTGCGAGTATACTGTTTAAATGCAATAGCATATGTATACACATGAAAATTGCATACCTATTAATTTTTTTCGTTTTAGATGCGCAACACAACCACCAAAGCCCTCATCTTAAAGAACCGCTGAAACAGCACACACTTAAAAGACTAACGCTGAGAAATTCACAACTGCATTGGCATCTTTAACATTATTAGCGATATAAATGTCAGGGAATGTTCTGCAGCTGCGTCGCTCGCGTCTGCCTTTCACGCGGAGATAATAAGGTGGAAGGAAGTGTGAGGGAAGGTGGGCGGGGGGAGGGGAGGGGGGCAAAGGGGGAGGGGTGAGAGAGGGGGTAGAAAGGCGAGAGAAATTCCCCTCCTGCAATATACGACACAAGCGACCCAGAACCTGCCATGCCACAGCCGTTGTTATTGCTTGCGACAAATATCTGCACAGAATACAAGCCACACGACGGATGGTCTGACCTCTGACCTCGTCTCCGTCCGGCGAATCTTCATCATCATAAGAGCTAATTCATTCTCCTAAAATCCTTCAGAGAGACAAAGCGGAATAGACATACACTATGTTATATATAGGTATGTGTGTATACGTTTATACGTTCATATATATAAATATATACATATATATACATATATGTGTATATATATCATATATATATACCTATATATACCTATATATACATATACATACATATATATACATATACATAAATATACATACATATACATACATATACATACATATATATACATATAAATACATATACATACATACATATACATACATATACATATATATATGTATATATATATATATATATATATATATGTATATATATATATATATATATATATATATACATATATATATATTAAAAATGCGTTACTGCATTCAAACATTTTTCTCATATACATATATGTATATGTATGTATATGTATGTATGTATGTATGTATGTATGTATGTAAATGTATGTATATGTATGTATATGTATGTATATGTATTTATATGTATGTAACTTGGTATTTATTTAATTTATATGTTTATATATTATTGGTATATTATTAGAATGTAGTTATAGTGTATGTTATAGGTATGTATATGTATTTTATGTAATATATATGTTTATGTTTGTGTATGTATATAAGATATTTTATATATATATATTATATTTATATATATATATATATATATATTATATAACGTATACACACGCTCTATAGATAATAATAAGTGTATGTCGATTCCGCTTTGCTCTTTTAAG
>NW_028234404.1:40648964-40651464 GCF_977035675.1 Penaeus japonicus | reverse complement strand
TGAAAATCAGCTTGTGAATAAATATGATACTTTAATGCCTTAATGCTATGTATACTTAATGCATCTTGCTTCACAATGCTCTGCAGGGATGTCATGGATGAGAGTTCTCGAAGTGAGGAGCTGGAATCTATCAAAGCAAATCCTGAACCAACTGACACTTTAGATTCAACACCATGTAGTGTGTAGATTTCAGCTGTGCTAAACAAGTACCATTTTGATTATGGAAGAGTATTGCTAACTGTGAAAGAAAAAAAATATCTGTACAATTTACAATATGTAAATGGTGTTATTCTCAGCCTACAAACAGACAAATGGAAGATACCAGTCATGTACCATTAAAATTCCTAGTCATTAATACCTATCTGTAATGTCAAGCACTAATGTATATGTTATCCTTATAACATATCTAGTCATTAGTTGTGCCAAATAGTTTTGGTATTAAAAAGATATATTGTCCCCTAAATAACATAATGAATTATTGTTTGTTTGTTTTTTTGTATATGTAAGTACAACTACAACTAGGCTGCATTTAGTGGACACTAAATCAACAACCTAAATCAAGAATCTCTAATAAAATTAAATAAGATGAGTTGAATAACTGACTTCAACTTCTTCTTTGAAACAAAGGAAATACTACTCTTTTCATTTAAAACATATTGCTGAGTTCTTTAAAAAAGGAGGCTTTACATGTAACCATAAAAGCTGGTTTAAAAGAAGTCCTTGCACTTAAAATATATAAAATAGTCATCCCAAAATGAATTATTGTAATAATAAAAACCCTTCAATTCTTTGGTGTAACTTATATGTTCATGCATTTGTAAAATTAAAATAACTAAATCCAGTTGAGAAACCCTTTGGCATATATATGCAAAACTCTTTTATTCATTTGAACCAAAGAGAAAACAAAATTTGTTACACTGTATGCTCATTTGACTTTACAAGAGAACTTCTACAATAATGGGTATATTATATAAAATATTAATTAAACCCATTACAAAAATGTGAAGGGAAAGACAGTACTTAACATTTTCCATTTGCTTAGAAATGGATAGATATATGTTGTAAAATTTCAAATTCCTCAACATTTATAAACATTTAGTCTTATAGTGCAAGATTTCCTTAGAATACAGACAAGTTTTATATCAAAGATATAATTTTGTAATGAAAATGCAAATCACAAAAGAAAAAAAGAAATGTACTACTGTTACCCCTCTCAAAGTAAGACATAGCAATTGCCAGTCTTAAAGTTGCATCAGCAGTTGCTGAAGTATAAAGTAAGTATAGTGGTGCTGCTTCCT
Source organism: Penaeus japonicus (assembly GCF_977035675.1). NCBI lineage: Eukaryota > Metazoa > Arthropoda > Malacostraca > Decapoda > Penaeidae > Penaeus > Penaeus japonicus. The sequence goes on along the minus strand of NW_028234404.1, from coordinate 40,650,166 downwards.
GTCAAAGGATTCACTAATGATATTCAATGCATTATCTCAGTAGTAATCACAAACTTTTTTAGCCTTTGACCAATAGTGTGGTGCATTTCTATCATTAGTAATCTGTAACAATCGGCAACACAGTAAAAACTCCTTTTCCACTCAAGGTTGTCCCTCCATATTGTCTTGCCATGAGAGGGTTAGTTTTGCATTTCTGCATGAAAATCATGTTTGCCTATGAGCCATAAATGCGCACTAAATAAATGCATTCTCTCATGTTAAACCTGAAAGTAATATTTGATATCAAAATAATGGATAATCCATAATGTACAATTTTATACTAGTTGCAAGTGGCTCCCAGTTCATATTATACATAATTTTCAGTGATAGACATTCCTAACCTCCATTTAAGATTACAAAGAAAGGTATTTTAGAAAGTTTTCATTTACTATATCAAAGAAAAGTATTAAAATCCCTACTGAATCTTTCATAACTTTAAAAAAAAAGTAATGTATGACTACACAAAGGTAAATCAAATATTTGGGAACCACTGCACTAGATGCCTCAAAAGATTTTTTTTTTTTGTATGAGCATGAAACACTTCTTCCTTTTCTGTAATGAAGAATTTTGGTTTCTATTTTTATTACTTGAATTCTTTGAATGATTTTTAAATATATATGATTTGCTAGTTCATCCTTGCCCAGTTTCGTCATGATATTCTTTAACAACCTTGATCAGTAATTTTGTTTATACTTTGCTTCTTTTTTTTCATTATTGGGTGAATCTGAAATAAGAAATACTAGGTGACACAAATCAACTATTAGTTTTCAGTATAATCACAATATCAAAATGCCTTAAGAATCAGGTCACTTTTTGGCTTAAATATTGATGGATATCATATTAGAGGTTTCTTTTAGTACCACTAAGTTAACCCAATAACACCGGGCTATTTCAAAAGCGTAGGCTTACACCAAGGGCTATTCGCCCCCTCTGGCCACGGCTGACCGCAGTCAGAGTTATTTATTTATTCATTTATTTATATATATATATATATATATATATATATATATATATATATACATATATATACATATATATACATATATATACATATATATATATTATATATTATGACATGATCACCCGGGCCACACAAAAAGTCATGGTGTGATATCACATCCCTGGCAACCAGTGCTGCCACCAGACGATGTGATATCACATCA
>NW_028234404.1:40638964-40643964 GCF_977035675.1 Penaeus japonicus | reverse complement strand
AGTATGAAAAGAACGCAAGACAGCAGGTTCATGTCCACGGCATTCTACTTCTACCAATTTGTACAATTTGTCAGGTTCACCCACAGCCAATCCCTGCAATCATTCATTAAGATATAAAGACCTATGCTTTACATATATAAACTGTCAGAGAGACTACTGATTTATCAAATCCTGTTATATTACGAGAGAAACTCATATAATAGTAAAGGCAACATGACCTAATAGGTTCATACTAAATTCAAAGTAAATTTCTAGTACATATTGGATTTTTAAATAATACTAAAAAGGACAGTACTCAGACTATGCATCTCTATCACAACAGAGGATTCATCAGGATCATGGGCTCGAATATCAGGTTATCTTCATAAGTTCTACCTATAGGGCATACATATTTCTTATTCCAATAAAAATATGCTTATTTTTGTAAATACAATAAAGTAAACATGATAAAAGATAATAATAAGTGATAACTGTGCTTTAATAATAATAATATCTTACCTGAATTCATATGAGTATAGTATAATTCAAATACCAGGGTCATCTTATTTCATACCTGTCCAAAAGCCACATCCCTTTCCCACAGCTACTAAAATAATTGGTTGATAAAAACTGTTTGTCACTGACATTTATTTACACAATGCTGTTCACAGTTTACAATCAGCCTTGATCTTCCCCATAATGTACATAAAACTAAAACCATAAAAAAGGCAATGATTTCAGTATCATTTTTTCTTTTAAAAAAAGAAAGAAGAAGAAAAAAAAGAGAGAAGAAGAGAAGAAGAAAAATGAAGAAGAAGAAAGAAGAAGAAGAAGAAGAAGAAGAAGAGAAAGAAGAAGAAAAAGAAGAAGAGAAAGAGAGAGAGAAAGAAAGAGAAAAGAAGAAGAAGAAAAGGAAATGAAGAAGAAAAGTGAAAAAAAGAAGAAGAAGAAGAAGAAGAAGAAGAAGAAGAAGAAGAAGAAGAAGAAGAAGAAGAAGAAGAAGAAGAAGAAGAAGTTTAAGATGGATTTCATTCTGGTTGACATCAAGAACATCACGTTCAAATACAGTTTATCAATTATTTCTTGGCTTTGTAGCAAAATTAAACTAAGCAGAAACAAACGAGACCAAAAATAGGTCACAATAGGAAGGAGACTGCAGTCTGTGTAAGCTAGGTTTACCTCATAGTATCTTATGTAACTGATATTGGTTATTCTATAAATGCTCCCTATGTATCTTATGAGTAGTTGTCTATGCCACTCAACAGGTACCAAAGTCAATAATAATATATCATCAGTTAGCAGTTGTTATATATTGTTTACAAAATGTATATTGCTTATCCGTGACTCCAAGTGGAATATAAATCCATTTGTAACATTTTTGACATCCTCTCTGAAATGCAAATGCTTTAAAATCATTTAATTTCTCTCTATGTCCTCAAAATTGAACTTTATCATACTGATGAATAGGTCTGATAATAAAATGTGAATAATTTCTTAACTATGGGCTTTAGGCAACTATGAAATAAGGTGATTATATATATAGGTCTACCTGTGAAATTTTGTCTCACAACACAAAAACAAGACAAAATCTGATGTGACACATACAATCAATTTACTACACTTGTAAAAGAACTCTATGTGTGTTTCTGAATACATCAATGACATGACGATGGAAGATGAAGAATGGCAACTTTCATACTTACAACTTCAGAAGATGAAAGGCTTAAAGCTGAAGAGTGGAGCAGTCTGGAACTGTATACGGTCTGTGTAAATCCAGAGGGAAAAGATGATGGTGTATGCTTTCCAGCTCCAGTTAACCAAGCTACAGACCCTAAAGGTGCAAATGATGTTGACTTTCTCACTGCATTACTGCCAATCAAACAGCTTCCTGCCTGGAATAAAGAAGACTGATTTTAATAAAAGTTAAGCTTTATGCTCTCAATGTTTTCTTTTCTACAATGAAATTAATGCACTACAGAACACAACTTGAATATTTGTGATATATATGCATCTAGCTTTTCAAAGAAACTTGATACACAGCCATCTTGAAGCAATATAATTTTTGTTTGTACTTATCACAGATTTTGTCTATTGCAAAAGTATATCTATTATAGCTACAAATAATGAATAATATATAATTCCATAACATAGATTAGTTCCCCATCAGTTTCCAATTTGAACAGATAGCAAAAGCAAGCACTGTAGCAAACCATTCACTATTGTCAAGGGCAAGAAAAATGTTTCTTCTTATCATGTCTATGATAATGACACATTTCAGTACAAACAGAAGAAAAAAATCATGTATGCATCAAAGTGGAATAAAAAGGCAGGTAATAACATATTTTTTGTAAATGACAGCACTACAAGCTTACTGCCGTCACACCTGACTATTGTTATTGTCGCATCCACGTGGCTTGAGCCAACAAAGGAAGAGAGACGTAATGGCATCCCTGGATGTCCCTGAGCCCACTAGAGACTTCAAAATGTATGCCTACTAGAAGGAAGGATTAAAGAGATAAAATATATATATATCTTATTGCCTACTTCAATCACCGGGATGTACATTTTTTTTCTGCAGATATTCTTTGCACTTGTACACATCACAAATCCTTTATTCATATATATATTCTTAGCTTAATAAGAGATATTTTAGAATTTGTCACAATGGATAAATGTAAAGGCAAACAAATGGTCTCCAAAGTGACTATGTTTTTTATAGCCAGCTTCTCATACTTTTTTTCTTTTAATTCAAGTTTTTGTTTAACCCATTCATGACCAAAGTGCATGTATACATGCACTGTCCAGTGTGGTTTTGTTTATTTTTGTTCTAATTATCATTATCACCACTATCATCATTATTATCATTATCATTATCATTATCATTATCATTATAATTATTATTATTATTATTATTATTACTATCATTATCATTATCATTATCATTATTATTACTATTATTATTATTATCATTATTATTGTTATTATTATTATTATTATTATTATTATTATTATTATTATTATTATTATTATTATTATTATTATTATTATTATTATTATTATTATTATTATTATTATTATTATTATCATTATAATTAATACCTTTATTACTATTATCATTATTATCATTATCATTATCATTATTATTATTATCATTATTATTATTATCATTACTATTATTATCATTATTATTATCATTATTATTACCAATATTAATATTATCATTATTATTATTATTCCTATTATCATTATTATCATTATCATCATTTTTATCATCATTATTATCATAACCATCATCATTATCATTATCTTCATTATCATTATCATTATCCTCTTTATTCCTTATGGATGGCTCTACAAGGGATTATGTCATGAAAGAGTACATTAATAGGTCTAACTGAATTTTTTAATTTTCACCAAAAAAAATCTTACTATCATAATTGTCATTACCATTATTGTATACATAATAATAATGATAATAGTAACAATATCAGGGTTAACCTATCCCCGACGGGGGAATTCTAGCCTTGAATGTCCAAATGCCGGGGCGTTCAAATTATTAGGCCTAAATCAATTGAATGGCTGGCACAATACTGTGCCGCCCGGCAACTGGGCTTTTGAACGCGCGGTACACATGCTGTACCACCCGTCCTGTGTGGGTTAACAGGTGAGTTCAGACGGGTCTACTGATTGACTTGTAGAACCATCTGTGTGTAAAAAAAATTAATCACACAAAACTAAAGTTGGTAGTGCATACTCCAGCAGTCAATGGGGTAAATTTGTCATTGGACAGCCCATGTTACTAGATTTTTATACATCAAATCATTTAACTGTGAAGAAAAATATATAGAAATCAGAACCGAATTTGTAAATATTCATTTAACAATAAAATTACAAATGTTTTATGCCATTTTAATATTCCTTCTGAGTATTTACTTGAATTTTCATCAATATGATACCAGACAGAATACATAATAAACAACCCATAAATACATAACACAAGAAATGTATCACATTATCATTTCATTTTAAAATCTTACCTAATACTTACATTTCAGAATCTGTTTACATCATTTCAAATTTCTATTACACATGAAGGGACTTCTATATACAATATTATATCACCAAAGTTAGAACTCGGAAATTAAAATATGAAGATCCATCAACAGATATAAAATTTCACCCTCATAAACTAAAAGACCTATCAAACTGACTCCAGCATGATGCATAATATCTAAAAATAAGGATGAACACAAAAGGCAAGTCATTACTGTAAATAGTAACCACAAAGATGATGATCATTACATCCCACCCCCTACAAGAGAAATGTATGCATATGCATAAACTTTGTGTCCTTTGACCAACTTCTTACATCTAACCAACAAACTACAAATTACACCCACAAATACCCATACTTTTATAAATATATATATATTTTTATAAATATATATATATATATATATATATATATATATATATACATATATATATATATATATATGTATATAAGAGTATATATCATACAGATATTTCCCATACTAGTTCAGCTGACATTGCACAGCAGTGCTTTTTCACTTTCAAGCTGGCAGAAACTCTAAAGGATCTATAAGTCATATGTGGAAAATGACTTCAAGATTAATTGCTCAAGCAAACAACTGTAACGAAAAAAATAAAGAGTGTACAGACCTTGGCCAAAAATAACAAGGAAGTTGCAAGCTCATTGCATTTGGCTTCCTTATTGACTTCTTACATCTGAATTACACTGAACAACGCTCTTGTGTTACTAGTGTGATTAATGCACAATATTTTGTCTCTATTCCTGAGGATCATCTCACTGCAAAGGCCTTGTGAGATACGAGGAATTGTATGACTCATGGGTAATGAGTAATCTCCAAATTGAGCATATATTCTTCACAGAAAAATAAGAATATACATTGATACTTTTAACCTTCTAACCCTTTAATCCTCTATCGTCAATCAGCAATTTTCAACTGCAGATGAACCATAAATGGTCTAGCCTTTCT
>NW_028234404.1:40623964-40626464 GCF_977035675.1 Penaeus japonicus | reverse complement strand
AGTGTAACATTCATAGTCAATATTCAGAGTTTCAAGATGCTCATTAATGGTTGCAAGGGTGTGTTGCTTAAGTACAGCTGGTGTAACTGTGTCTTTTTTAGGGACATCAGTATAAAATACGTTCAATGTCGACATTGTCCATGGTGGAAGAGAACGACCATACTGAAACCTACTCAAGGACATATTTAATTGTGTATGGATTTGTATGTCGTTTGCAACCATGAATTTGAGGGCGACTCGGCACTGCTATGCAAAGATGAATTCACTATCTTATATTTAAGTTGCCTCTGGAACTCTGTATTATAGAAGGGTTCTTTAATTGCTTTGACACCAAAAATAGTATTGATGTATGATATTCTTTCGTAAATAGATGGCAAGTTGAGTTCCTTTCTCATGTTCACAATCCTCGTTGTTTTAGGAGCACCGAGAATGATCCTCATGGCTGCGTTCTGTACAATTTCTAGACAAGTTAACTCTGATTCCTTAAATGATACAAGGTGTAAGGCATGGTAATCTACGACTGACCGTATATATGATAAGTAAAAGAGTCTTGCCATGTTAACATTGACTCCATGTTCTCTGCCAACAAGAGTCTTGAGTGGCTTCAGCCGCTCCCACAGTCTTTTCTTTAAGTTCATAATGAGTTCTGTGTCGTTAATAGTCACCCCGAGATACTTGTATTTGTGGCAAAGATCTAGCTCAATGTCATCTATGTGAAAGTTTGGCAGTGGGATTGTAAGAGGATTGAGTGCCTTGGTTTTTTCAACTGAGATTATCAAACCGCACTCAGTAGCTTTTGTGGACAGTACATTAAGAATTTTTTGCATTCTATCCTCGGATGAAGTTTTAATGCAGATGTCATCAGCATAACAAATAATGGAATCACTGCCCTCTAGTGGTATATTGCTTAATAGTCTGTGCATTAAAATATTAAATAGCATGGGGCTAAGTACGCCCCCCTGAGGTGCCAAGCTCAAACATTTTAGAGTATGTACTTTTGATTCCCCTGAAGAGAACATGAGCTGATCGGTTTGATAAATACATTTGAATCCACGTTAAAAGTTTACCTTGAATACCAAAGCTAGCCAGTTGCTCAAGGATGAGGTTTCTGTTTGCAATATCAAAGGCAGATTTAAGATCGAGAAATACAGTTTGCATGCCTTGCTGAGAATTTGTCAAGTACTCTGCAAAGCAGTGCTGAGTGCTACGTCCTGGGAGGAATCCATACAGTCTTGGAGTTAACTTGGCATGTATGCGATACATGAGTCTGCTCAAAATAACTCTCTCAAGTACCTTGCATAAACATGAGGTCAATGAGACGGGTCGGTATTTATCAGAGTTCGGTTTGGGAATGGGAATGATTAGGCTTTTAGTCCAGGAGCTTGGGAGTATTCCTTGGGATAAGCTTAGTCTGTAAAGATGTAAGAGTGGGTTACCTGGTACCTGAGCAATGAGCCGAAGTACACTATAAGTGATGCCATCCTCGCCTGGGGCGGTCGCCTTACCCTTGCGAAGTGCATTATTTAATTCCCACTCAGTTATTTCGGCAAAGTCGGAGGGGTCAGTGGCAGAACAGGCTATGGCAATGTTAAAATTCCTATTTATTTTCGTGGTGTTAAGTTTATCTCTTATTCTCTGCGGAAGTGAGTTCAGCTGAGAGGTTCTGGCCCACTGATCTAGTAACAAATTGGCCTGTTCTAAACAACCTGCTGATTTTTCTCCATACTTCAGCTGCAGAAGTTTGGTGGTTAATACTCTGCAGGAATTGCTCCCAATGTTTACTGCGAATTTGAGCCTTTAATTCTCTGAATTCTTTATTAGCTCTGAGGAATCGTAAAAGATTTTCTGATGTCATGTTATCCCTATAACAATTAGCAAGTTCCTGAACTCGTTTATGCTCCCTACTTAAGATGGGGTCATTTATCCACTTTGGTGCGTGAGGGACTGGGGAAATTTTTTTCTTTGAGAGTTTTCTTGAGCAGACCCATGTATTGTAGTAGTCAGTGACAACTTTTATCAGGTCCTGAGAGTAATTTTCGACAGTGGTTACGACATAGGTACTATACCAGTCATAAACACGTGCCTTGAAGTGATGCTCCAGTCCCGGTGGGATTGTAATTTTAGGTCTTGGTGGTTTGTGAGCTATGCTGTTGTCAACAGTATACTCTGTTAGGATTGCATAGTGGTCACTGACTAACTCTCGAACCAGTGAAGTACAAACATTACCATGTTCAAGATTTTTTCCAATACATAATCTAACCTGCCACCACCCAAATGAGTCTGTTTATCTGTGTCATATACAGTCATCGATCTTCTATTGACGAAATGTTTAAATTCCTCCCCATTGCTGTTACTCTGGTGATCACCAAATTGTGTGTGTCTAGCATTGAAATCTCCCATACATAATGTTCCTTGATTATGGAAATTGGGTAGAGAACTAGTCAGAAACTTTGAGCTCCTGGCATACACATTATATAATGAGAAGAACCCAGAGGCAGTC
>NW_028234404.1:40616464-40618964 GCF_977035675.1 Penaeus japonicus | reverse complement strand
TGTTCGTAGGTGACTGGTTCTTGTGGAACCTGTTCGTAGGTGATTGGTTCTTGTGGTAACTGTTCGAAAGTGACTGGTTCCTGAGGCACCTGATCAAAAATGGCTGGCTCCTTTGTACCCTGTTCGTAGGTAATTGACCCTTGTTCAAAAGTAATCGGCTCTTGTGGTTCTTGTGATCCTTGTTCAAATGTCGCAGGTTCTTGAGGTGTCTGCTCATAAATAGCTTGTGTCTGATCAAGAGTGACCGGTTCCTGTGGTGTCCGTTGGAGTGAGTCTGAGAGCTGGTTCTGAGATGTCTCATTCAAAGAATTTTCAGATGACTGGGACTCTTGGTTATAATCTATGTGTGGATATTCAACAGCTTGATCTTTGTCGAATCTGATTGCGTTCTCATGGGCAGCGGGAACAATGGAGCCTTGAGCGTCACGGCCCCCTTGAGCTGAGAGGGGAATTTTTGCTTTATCTTCTTGGCCGAAGGAGTCGATCGTGATATCATGGAGGCCGGATTGGAAAGTTGCAGTCTCTTCTACATCAGCTGGGAAGGGTGTAGTCTCTCCATTATAATCTTGGGCTCCTGGGAAGAATGTAGTATCTCCCTCTTCAGTGGGAATGGATGTGGCATCTTCCTCGCTATAAGCAGTGGGAGTAATGTCTTCCAGGTTATCAGGAAGGATAGTAGTGTATTCATCCTGAAGGAAGGGAGTATTTGTGGTATACTCGCTAGGTCCTTGAACTGAAGTTGATACTCCATGGGGAATGTCGTTGCTTGTGTTTTGACGTCGATCATTCTCGCCCCTGTGAATCAATGACACCACAGCATCTAGAGGTTCATCGTCACTGCTTGAGACCTCAAGGTGTACATCAGGAATGATGAGCGGTCCATACAGAGATGAATCTATCTCCAGGCTACCTTCATTTAGTTGTGGGTAAGTATTCTCACCATGCAGTGGCACCTCAGTCACTCTCTCTGTGCCAGTCTCGACCACAGTTACAGTCCCACTGTCTGCCACAGGAGCTTCATAGAGTTGGGGAATTTGAGGTTGGATAATACTCACCTCAGGTTCTTGGAAGTTTCCTTCCCCACTGAGAGTTTCGGGAACTTCATGGCGGATGTCGATCTGGAAATTTTCATTGTGTGCAATATCTTCGGGGCCCACTGTCGTTGTCTGAACACCATTGTTTCCATACGTCTCTTCTGATGATTCACTGGAACTGTCTAGATTTTCATCAAGGGTTGTAGAATCCTGATCACGTTCCAAATTCACTGGGGAGAAAGTCGTCTCATCTTCGTCTTGCAGATCATAGAGTCGTGTCACACCTTCTTGATTGAAATAATCAACTGTGTATTCATTTTGTATAACACCAGACTGATCAGAAATTTCTTGTTCCCCTGTATAACCTGGAGGTAGATCTGTCTGGGCTTCATCAAATGTACCATAGGCTATTACATCAGCAGGAGCTTCAAACACTTCAGATGGTATTTCAATTATAAAAGTTGATGGGACTTTCGTTTGGGGAAGATGTGGAATATCAGAAGTTTCGCTTTCATAGCCAAGAATTTCCCCTTCCTGAATAGGTATACCCTCTCCTGAGCTATGGAATCCAGCAGATTCGTCATCCAGGTGTTCAGGGAAAACAGTCGTTACAAGGAAAGCATCTTCTCCATAAACTGGGATACTTTCACCTGTGTGGACAGGGAATTGCTCCTCTCTTTGGGAAGGATACTGTTCTTCAGTATGAGTGAAGGTCAGTTCATGCTCATTAGTGGCGATGTGTTCTTCCTTGTAGAAAGGAATCTGTTCTCCAGTATGAAGCGTCACATGCGATGCCTCCTCTCTTTCTAGAGTAGGGAACTGGTCTTCGAACATAGTCACAGGTTGCTCTGCGCCCTGAAGAGGAACTGTTTGGGTGGTGGGCTCTTCTTCATCTTGGATCAGGAAATTTCCTTCTTCGTGGTTAAAGGCAATTTGGCCTTCTCCCTGAACTGGATATCCTTCTTCAGGTTTCATGGGAATACGAATTCGCAGCTGAAGCGGATAATTTTGTTCATTACCTGACCGAGATTCTACAGTTGAGGCAAGGAACTCATCTTGGAGAGGGACATATTCTTGTGTTTTGGCAGGGTACTCCTCTTCCTGGTTAGGGAGTTGCTCCTGAATGAAAAGTTGATTTTCTTCGGGTGTGTCATCATACCTTGGGGCAGCTGAGAGTTCTGGAAGAGCAATTTCATTCTCAACTTCGTTCTCCTTTGCTTGGGGATCTTGTATGATGGGTCTGAGTTCATGACTGACCTGTGATATTCCGGGAACGATAAGCCCTTGGTTTTCGTCTTCAGCAAAATCAGTATCGTGCACAGCGTCAGCCTCTTCTCCTATGTTAAGAGCAGGACCACCATACAGTTGAGTCACTCCTTCACTTGGTCTGGCTACACAGTCTACAGATCCCTGGCCACATGCTGCGGGTTTCTCAAGGGCCGCATCGAGTTCATTTTGTGCTTCCT
>NW_028234404.1:40598964-40603964 GCF_977035675.1 Penaeus japonicus | reverse complement strand
CTGTGTACATTAATGGATTCATATATTTTTTGTCTGAAATGATGATGCACATATTCATTGCACGTTTTAGACTGCAATCATGACATGTTTTCCTTATCGTTTGTTTTTCGTACTGTTTCAGATGAGCCAAAACCAGTTTGGAAAGCGTTTTTCCTCTAATTTTGCATAAGTGCCTTGGGAAAGGACTGATAAACGCATAATATTTCTCACAGAAATAGTTGGCACATTCAAAAGAGATGAAGATCGTGAATATCATCAAATCCAGAGAGCGTCGCTAGCATATCTTACAGATCCTTGGATGCGTTTAACTTTTTTTTATCCCGCCGAATTAGCAAGCGGTTGTGGTTCTTTTACTCTTCCACGGATGCTCTGACATTCCCCTTGATGTATCGGGCGATGGTTCTGCCATTATTTCACTCTGGTTACGGTTCTTGTACTCCGTTATGGCTCTTGTACTCTGGCTATAGGTCTTTTTGGTCTTTTATTTCTCTCTGGTTTTGTTAATATTTTTTGGCTATGACTCTCTTAACTTCTCCCTCCGATTTATCAGGCGAGTTTACTCTGTCTGTGGTTGTTTTATTTTCTGGCTGTTCGATTTGCAAAGCGCGGTTGAACTTTGGCGACTGAGAAGCCAGGAGCCAGCCTCCGCGCCGGCGCTTCCAGCCAGGCAGAGGCCGGGCGCCGGTGGGTACACAGGCCCGCATTCCTGTCTGGGTCATGTCGCCTCAGACTGAGCTATGAAATATATCAGAGCTCATCTCTTAATTACAGTGATGCACTAGATACAGAATAACTAATTTCCTAACTTCATTGGTTTCAGAATAACAGTCATTGGGAAGGGAATCTAATACGTCCTTTTCCCTGCTCATTTTTGTTCCTGAAGTTCCTGCAGCAGAGAGGCGGAAAGCAGACATATCTGATATGATTTTTTTATTTGAATTGCCATTTTTTGTAGGCCTCCTGAGGAAAGGTGGGCAGACGAATTCTTTTTCCTGAGAGTCCAAGCTCGGTATTACTAACCTTCAAAGGCTACAGGACGTTCCTCATGTTGAAGCATGAAGGAATGTCGACCCAACAGCTTGTAGGGAGTGTGATTGGGGTCCAAGAAGGATGTTCCGAAGGACCGAAGGAGAGATAGCAGTTCCTCACGGCAAGGTGAAAGAAGTCAAGTGGGAAGTCAAGGTCATAAATGTTATACGCTCTCCGGAGTCGCTGAGACTGAAGAGCGAGGAGGAATCTGAATACCAATGAGCTTAAAGATTCACAAGAATAAAGGATCAAGCTGGGCCGAGGTGGACGGCACAAAGACACAAAACCTAAGGTCACAATTAGTATCAGATAACATTGCAAAGATCAAGGAGCAAGAATAAAAAATGAAATCAAGGAAGTCAAGCTTTTTAACGTTTTTGTATCCTGAAGGTCAGATGGTAAAGATACGGACTTTTTTAATCCCCGCAGATGAGATAGACATGGGTTGGGCAGCAACAGGGCGGGAAGAGCAGCATAATGATGGGTTCTTACAAGCATGGTCAGGGTGGGAAGGTCCACTGGTCGACCCAGACCAAAGGGTCAATGTCCGGCTCGTGTCAGGAGTCGAACCAGACTCGCGCGTTGAAGAGTGGAAGATCAACAAGAGACTGAGTTGACACGCTGGTGATATGTGTCAAGTTAGATTTATATTTCTATGGCATCAGTGAAGCCAATGCGTAGGTAAAACGTTACGTCATTTTTTTGTCTTGAATCATTGTATGCGCCTATGAAATATTAGAAACACACTTAGAACGGCATTAGATAAGGGAAGAGGGAAAACCACGAGAACCAGAATCACGTAAGAAGATGAAACGAGGAAATATATTAGATAAGAAAGTGTTAGTAGGAAGCGACGATAACAAATCATGTCAATTCTAGTGAGTACAAGAAAATAACAGTTATTCTCTTACACAAACGGGGAAGTTATCAAGCAAGACAAGCAGGTTTCCTCTGCAAGAATGATAAGCAGAGATATCTAGAATGCAGAAGCAGTAAGAGGTACTCAGGAGTCATAACAGTGTAGGCAAAGGTCACAGGGCAGAGAGAGAAAAAAAAAACTTAGTGATAAGAGTAGCATTCAGAGGTAGATGTAAGGTGTAGTCAATAATATAACAACATTATATACTGTATATAGCAGCAAGAGTATCTGGGTAGCGGGGAAACGGAACACTACGGTATTGTTATACGGATATATAAGCATACCAAGAGCGTGTGATATTTGGGGAACCAGTAAGAAATTTAGGAGACAATGCAGTACCAATCAGTCCTTGCCTTCAATGTACACTAATGGCGAACTGATAGAGAGGATAACCCTGGGGTTTGGGGAGCGGGTGCTTGGAGGGCAGACAAGGTCACATGCCGGATCGAAGGGCAAGGCCATCAGACGAGGGTAATAAGCAAGGGCCAAGAAAAAGAAAACGCGCAGAGGTGGCTGGCTAGGAGATGCCAGTGGAGATGCGGGGTGTTAGCATAACCAGACCCGGGCGAGAGGAGAGCGAGCAGAGGTGAAGGGAAAGGAGAGAGGGAGGCGGGGCAGGAGGGGCGGGAGGGAAACAGACAACCTTGAGACCGCCGCCGCGGCCAGTGACATCCGCCAAGGTCGAGGAGCGGCTCCCTGAAGCGCTTCTTCGTCCCTTTATCCTGACGTCCTAGCCGAGGAAAAATCTTGAACACAAGAGAAAGAAAAGTCTCTCAAGTGGCTGACCGAATGTGGCAGTTTTCGTCTTGGCGCCAAATATCTCGTGTAGATGATGTCCAGATGTGTAAGTGATAGTAGATTTTATTTAATGGGAAAACTTTCTACTATTCACGTACTCTTACTCAATGATTTCTTACAAGCAGTATTACTCACGTTCTTTTTAGGGGGATCTTGAATTCATTTGAATTCCTGAAATTATTTTTTTCCCGAATTTCTAGGTAAGTGCATCCACTCCCAATGCTGCGTTACCACACAGTTCCCAGGAGATCGCCGCGACTTTAGCAACACTCAATCCCGATGTCGCAAGTCTCTCAGAAGTCAAATAACAGAAGGTGCTTGAGCAGAGACCTGAAAAAAAATGTCTTTTTTAAACTGTGAACTATGACTCGAGGATATTCAACTGAATAAAAATAATATCAGAGGTTGACGCCTCGCTGATTTACAAGCGCAGTGAATTTTAAAGACTTCGTTAAAAGTGTCAAATCACATTTCCAGCCAAAAGGAGATAAGATAATGAGTGTCAATTCATTCTGTCTCCCTCCTTTGCTGGAGCATCCGATATCTTTTCTCAGAACTCCTTAAAGATCTTTCTTTTCCTTTCTTTCACTTCCATCGTGAAGAAAAGTGAAGATCAACTACACATAAAGCATGCCAGATCAGTGCTTTATATGACTAAATCCTTCAAAAGCAAGATACATCGATTTCGCGAGACTATAAAACATGATTTTGGCGGTTTATCATTCAGAATTGCAATAAACGGAAGCAAAGAGCTCTCTCTACCCCTTACCCCCCCCCCCAGGCCAAATGTGGGTTTAAACTTTGAAGTGCGATGTTATAGCATTCTAGAACATACTCCCAAATAAGTACCGTTTGTAAGGCCTGGGAACCAATCAACCTAATTCTAGACGTTCAATGATTCAGCGTAACTTTCCGTGCAGAGAGAGTTTGCATTTGTCGCTCTAATAAAACAACGGCATTCGGACATTGACATTCTATTTTCATACCCTTGATACATACTTTCAATAAGTTACCATGCAAACGCATTTTTTTTTAAACGAGAAAGGCGCCATGTGATCTATGATAATATTTGACCCACAGTTGACTGGCGAAGCTCAAACCACGAATAACTTGAGCCGCGATTTGGTTATGCAAATGAAGCCGCGCTTGGCCTTCCGCTGCCGGAGTATCGGCGGCTGGTCGACGTTCAGGTGACAGCTGCCTTCTAGCGGAACGTCTAGATACAAGGGAATCCCGTACATCGCGGGAGAAAGACTTATTTTTCAGCTGTTGACCACGTTTCAGAGGCTGATGATCAAAGAGTCATGTTGTCCCCCATGAGGGCTTTGTCTTGTCTCATCTCCCTCGTCTGAATCGTCTTCATGACTATCGCTATCATAATTCCCTATCATGTTTGACAGCCAACAACGCCGACCTTTGATATCAAAATCCATGAAAAAATACCAAATTTAAAATTGCTGATTTGCAAATTTTTATTATCATTGTCACGATAGTCACGACGACGTGACTTCTTCTCAACAATGACCTTTGGTAAAAGTTCCGACTTTCCCCGAGAAGGAAAACGAGTGACGAAATGAAAGAAAAGGGAAACGACTCAGCATTGTTTCCCGTAATGTTTCGACCGCGAGGCCGAGGCGACGGAGGAAACGAGTAGAATTCAAGTAGCATTAACAACAAGATTCTCATGTAGTCTGTTTGTCGTGAGGGCGTTCGTTCGATGGGCGCGCGAGGAGGGCGGCGGGGAGTCGGACCAAGCACTCACGAGGACGTCCTCAAGGCCTCGAGGGCAACTGCGTCTCTGGTTCAGAGCAATGGCAGCTGCAATCAGAAATAACTCTGTCTCACCTAAAGTTTGATTAAGTCTGATTAAACTTTTTTCAAGCATAAACTGCACAACAATACTGAAAACAACATGATATTACGTGAAGCCTCCAGGCGTGAAAGACACGCCACATAACTCGATTTTAAACACAAAGGTATTTTCCATATCGACGAATGAAAAGGCCTCGATAAAAATCTTCTCTTTTTGAAATTCACAAGCAACGCCTCCGACCTGGCCTTCAAAACTTACATGTAATAACGGAAAGACAATTACCTTATGTGTGAAAGTATACGTTGGTGCTGAAGGATCTGTTTACAAGAAAATAACTGTAAATGATTGGATAGATATTCCACAGGAAGTTTGGGCTCTCCTGCACAGAAATAGAAATCAACTAAGCACTCTTTCCTCAAATGACATGTGAGTTCACTAAAC
>NW_028234404.1:40523964-40541464 GCF_977035675.1 Penaeus japonicus | reverse complement strand
CTTAAAAAATAAAATCATTTCTCAATAAAAATAACAATATTAACAAAAATACTAATAAAAATAAATAAATAAAAGATCATCTTAAAAATACTAATAAAAAAGCAAAAAACTGAAAATAACAATAATAATATGAATAATAGTAAAAATAACAATAATAGCACAAATAAAAATACAGGGAAAGCTCATCTGACTGTTGCTAAAGTGCCATTTATTAAAACTGGTTTATAAACCCATATACTGCATCAAAACAGATAAATTTTATATTAGTATATTCTACCTATCTAATCTGATATTTCATATTACATTTCATTACTGACTTCAAAAGAATACACAGCAGGTAATCTTTCCTTTATACACATCTTCACTGGTGTAATGTCCTCAGAAATGACAGCCACATTGCATAGGTCAGAAAAAATAATAATAATAAAATGACAATACATGAGACATTAATATTAAAATGCTTAAACAGGTAAATACTGTACTAGAGTAAGTAGGCTGGTTCATTGCCTACACTACCTGGCAAACAATCTCTGAAACCAATGCTCATCTAAAAGTAATATGCAGGGCTTTTTTTATCACTACGTTTTACATGGTTGAGCCAATGAAAGACACTATCCAATTCATATTTCACTTGGATAAATATATTACATACATATTCATAAAAAAAATGTATATTCCAGAAGATGCAAGAAAAAAAAATAATCAAAAAGCTGGCAGCTCTCTTGTGAATATGTGCTCTCATCATCCATAACCTAAAATATTATATTCTGTTAATGTATTATCCACAGTACTCATTGTACCGAAACATATTGAGAACCGTAACCTCATTCATCCATGCCATGAAAAATATACATATGCCATAAAATCAATTAGCAACACTAGCAATCAACTATCCTTAATTATACATTATTACTGTACTAATTGGCTTCCTCTTAACCTTTCTTTTTTGGATTCTTATTCCTGTGTCATCTCCTTCTAATTCCATTTGTAATATTTCTCAAAATTCTGATATTGACATAAAACATCACAGGTTCTATTAAATACAACAAAAAGTATAAAAACAATAAATCCATTAAATAGACCGAGTTGTCGCTTTTGCAAAATGCAATGAGCAATACTGATTTCTTTGCACTCTCACTAATCATATATTTGGCATAACATATATTTCACAAAGCAAGAGAAAGGAATCACAGTACCCTTTTATCACAATTAATAATACTAGAATACCACTGATGAGAAAATCTGACTCCTTACATTACAATACTTACAAGACAAAATCTGCATCCGCCTTCAATATACATAGGACATAAAATCAACACTTCCTTTTAATATCACGTTCTCAAGCATTGAATACAATGATCACAAATGGAAACATAATGACACCTTTAAAATAGTGCTAACAGCTGATACTATTCCACCTCTTTAACATTTCAAATCTTGTTAGTGTCTCCAGTATGTTACATCATGATACTTAACAAGGACACTATGAGTTGAAAGGTTTAAATAAGAGAGACAAATCATTAGAGGTATCTTTAACTTTGTTCTCAAGTTCAATGAGATTTGCAAAGACTTATCATTAGCTTACTTAAGAGAGGTAACATTATAATACAAAGTTTACGCCACTACGAATCATAGTCCTCATCAACTTGGTTATTAATTGACAACTGAGAAGGTAGAGGTTTAACAGATGATGTAAATGAGGTGGGCCCCTGTGGCTTGTTCTGTACGGCATGAACTGAAGTTATCACCGGAACGGGTACTCCAAATGAAGGTCGCGCCCCAGCCGTGAGTTGTGTGCTTGGAGATTGGTTTGGAGACTTTGTAACACTGCCAGCTGGTGACACCTCACCTTCAGGCACTTTTATGCCTGAAGCAGGTAATGCAGGGATGGTGATTTGAATGCCCTGACCAGTGCCAGTTGTGGATGCACTGAGTACAGACGACAGAGATGTGATTGGATTGCTTCCTGTTCCTGCTGCTCCACCAAGGTTAAACCCTCCACCCACAGATATCTGCAGGCCAGACATCTGTGGACTTTCTTTTCTGAAAAAAGAAGCATAATAATGATAATCACCATCACCATCACCATCACCACCATCATCATCAATCAGAATCATCAATCAGAATCAATCAGAATCAGAATCAATCAGAATCATAATAATAATAGTAACAGCATCACAATAAACATTACAAAAACAACAAACACAACAACAAAAATACATAAAAAATGGCAAACACAATTAACCCAAATCCTCCGGATGGCATGAAGTGATGACGTCACCTTCTTGGCCCAAACTCCGGCCTTCATGTAAGGTGACGGCACTTCGATGCCTGGCGCCATAAGATAAGATAAGATAAGTATAGGCCTATGCGGTATCCTCCCGGAATTGCATAGAGCGCCAGTTATCAACGTCCTGGAGCAATTGGGTAAAAAAAAAAAAAAAAAAAAAAAAAAAAAAAAATATATATATATATATATATATATATATATATATATATATATCAACAATAAATATAATAATGAAAAACAAATACAACAAAACAAAAACAATTAAAAGGAAAACAAAAATATAAAAAAGAAATATAACAAAAACAATAGCAATATCAACACCAATAACTGAGCTGAATTGAATTCAGCGATGATGATCAGATAAGATTAGATAAGATGAGTCAGCACTCATAGCTGGCAGAGGCCGGAGAGCGACGTCTTCGCAAATCTGTCTGAACTGAACTGAACCAAAAACAACACCAGCTCCTGACTCAACCCATCGGATACGAGAATCATTCGCTTGCTTTGACTGTAGAATGGGCAACAGATATAAACCAACAGCTTGCATGCCTTAAAAAAAAAACAAGAGCCATTACCAAAAGACTTGCAAATTAACTTCTCTACCTTGGCTGTGTTTTAAGGCTGGGCACAGGGTTTGGTTGCGGAGGTGAAGGCGACTTTCTGGAGTTTCCACTGGGATTCTCTGCCACTGCGATCACCTCCTCGTCTGTTTCTGATCCAGCCTGTGGGATAGGACGGCATCAGCATTACACTGATAATACAGCTTCTCAATTTAAACATTGTGCGAGGGGTGCATGCATACATACACTGTCCACTATTTTTATTTTTTCCTTTCTTTCTTTCTTTATAACACCTATGTGGCTCCATAAGTACTTAATTACTAGGTATACATGACCTCACCTGGTTACCCCCTTCTTTCAAATGTTTGGAAATTATTTTCATTACTTATATCATTAACTTTATTATAACAATAAAAACACTATCAATAACAATAATAATAATAATAATAATAATAAATATTTTCCCAAAAATAACATGGAACAGGTTGAACATGAGGAAAGGTAGACCTAATATTGGTTTCTTGGTAACTAAACACATGTGGAGACATAAAAGAGTACAAAAAATATATATATATATATAACAAAATCAAAGTGGGCAGTGAATCTTTTCTGCATCAATAAGTTAAAAGACACACAAAAATTTAACCTTCATGTCTGAATTATCGCTAAACAGTTGACAGATATTTCCCCACATTATGTATCTTTAAGATTCCTCTGTAGTTCTCTAATTTCAAAAAGAAACATTGACATACAGCTCCAGTTCTCTTTTTCATGCAGAGCATATCATGCTTTGATTACAGATTTTCATTTGTTTTGTGATGCAATGATTCCATTAGGTATAGATAGGTTACTTATAACTTTGTTGATTTTTTATTTCCATTATTAGAATATCTTCCATTAAAACAATAAAGCAAGCATAGACTCATATAGGAAAGAAATTATGCATTTTGTGGTTGAAGGGAGAAGTGATTAGCTTTGACCAACAGGTCTGCAACATTTTTATTACATCATTAGACAGGGGATTTCTGAAAGACCTCACCTCATCTTCATCTGTATCAACATCCAGAGAAAGACCATCGTCAGAGTCTGGATCCTCAACTGGTTTAGCTGGTGCCACCTTTCTTGGACGTCCCCTAGATCAAACAAAATAAATGTTAGCAAATGGATGTCAAAATAGAAAGTACAAAGATATTCTACATACTTTTCAACAAATAGCATTTACAAAAATTGATCTAATGAAGACAGATGGCAACAATACATGCCATAGCAAGGGTGGGCTTGAATTCCATATGGAACCTATACCTGCCATGACAATGGAGTTTATGCCTCTGACAACACTAGTTCTTAAGCTATAGCCTTCCAAGTTTATCTAAACCCTTATTCTTTATATGTTTATTGAAGACCAATAACCAGCTTGTATTGAATAAAAGACAAGTTGAAAAAAACATCATTTATGCACTTCTGTTTATCTCATGCAGGCAACCTTGATATTAATCCCAGTGCAGAAGCTAGCGGACTCCAATAATTTCCTGGTACTATTGTTTTAAGAGATGGAACTATATAGTGTGATACATGTAAGACGTCATATTCAGCATGAAAAAGAGATTAGGTTTTGTGAAGAGTAAAAATATAATTGACCTTATCAAAATGAATCTTGATTTTGTCATTTTACTGAATGCTCTATTTTAATTTCAAACTTTACATCACTTTTATGTTATCTACAGATTGTGTGTACGAGCATAGATATCTGTGTTTACCTGTCACTATATTTGCATAAGTATAGGTATGTATACAGCCACACATGTTTAACCCCTTCGACACAAGGACGCAGTATAAGGACGCATATACTGCGTCCTTGCAGCGCTTGTGAAAAACCCGAGGATGCGCATACTGCGTCATGGCTGAGTTCTGGTGGAATTGAGTTTTCTTTCTTCCGGATACTGTACGAGATCTTTCAGAATAGAGGTCGGATATGATACGATGGATTACTTGACTTTCATTATTATTACATAAGAGTGGGATTCGCTTATACCAGGGGAAGCACCAATGCGCCCTGCTAGCAATCATTTTATTATTTATTTATGGAACATTATGTAAAAATATAAAACTTATTATGATTAGTTTACCATGCTATTTTAATCTTTTTCTTTGGTCATCTGAGTGAGGCCTCCCACCAAGGTCACTCATTCCATCTTCCTCCCAACCCATGTAAATAACTTGTCACATGCACATGGGGGAAGAGGTTAACTATGCATATTTTGATATATAACACATGATGATTATGTTGAGGTTTTGGCTTAAAATGTGTAGAGATTGTGGCTTAAAACTTGTCATATTCAATTGTGACGTTTAAAATTTGGCTTGCGCCGGAAGCTTGGATGCGGAGTGGAGGGCATTTTCTACTGCCCGTAGTGAAGGGGTTAAGGCCATGTGTGTACACATGAGAGACCACATGCCTTTAGATGTATACATGCTTGTGTGCATTAGAGTGTGCATACTGCATGAGTGTGAAAAAGTGTGTCCAAGGTTTGCACAAGTGTATGCCAACATAATTTGCATCATAATTGAGTGTGCATGCAGGTAAATGAGATGCTATGCTGTTGTATATATGTGTATGCATTCATTATAAATAGAATCATTGTCTCTGTTCATTACTGGTTCTTCCATCTACTGACCTGGGTTTAGGAGTGCCCCGCCCTGCAACAGCTGCTGTCGCTGAAGCATTTCCTCTTCCTCTCCCACGACCTCTGCCTCTGCCTCTGCCTCTGCCTCGTCCTCTCTGTTCTTTGCTTTCCACCCAACCCTCACCTGCTATAATTTATTTCAATTATTTGTATAATTCTTCCTCAATGCTCCTTTGGCATATCAAATACTCTTTCACTTTCACATCCTAAATACATCACAGCTTAAGGAATCAAAAATTAAGCAAAACAAAAACTACAAGAATCCATTGGTACAGATAGAATCCTATTAACCTTCTTGATTATCTATTTCCACTATTAGAATATTTTCTACTACAACAATAAAGCCAGCTTAGAGACATCTTAAAATCGCACTTCTGAAAGCAATCTCAACATGGCACAATCAAAGTTTCCTCGTAGATTAATATTCTTGGATGTATTTATCATTCAATTAATGAAAACATAAGTTATTTAATTGACTAAGCAGGCATTGTGCGTAAACAAATCTTAGGAGGGGGAGCAGGGGGAGGGGCAGGGGATGGGAAGGAGAGGGTAGGGAGGGATCATTTCAACCTGGTTCCAAGCAGAATTCATCCACAATTAATCATTAGAATAACCTTAGTCACGCTAACAAATCTAAACAATAAAAAAATTGTCTCATGTCCCAGAGCCTCTGATGTAGGAATGCCTGTACCTGTCTGTAGGCCAAGAGCAGACTGTATAAGGTATGACCAGTCTCTCGTCTATTTGTAACTAAGCTGTGAAAAATTCTTTGAAATACAAATAAGTAAAAATGTCTTAGGAATGCCCATACGTAATTTGGTCATTGCAAAGTTACAATCAAATGAAAAAAATATATAAACAATAAACTATTATCATAATATAAATCATGGAACATAAATCATGTTCTGTTCTCATGTTTTCCTTTGTTACTCCTTTTCAAGTGCTGAAAGTAATCTTTCTCTTTTCTTTATCAAAAAATTATATATTGACTTCACTATAATATGCAACATGAGTAACAGTACAAAGCAATTTCCAGCTAAAAAGTGGACCAATTATTTCATTATGACATTTCTTATTCTGATGCAATTTTTTTCACCTAATTTCTAATCTAATTATATCATAATTGCAGTGCTAGGCATAGCAAAAATGCATCATTATGAAGAAGCTGACAAGCAGATCTTTGTGCATGCCAGGCATGCAACAGAAGCAGGCAGCAAAATCATCATGGTCATATCCAGTGACATTGGTGTTGTCATCATTGCAGTAGTCAGTGTTCTATAGGTGCTTCAGGAGCTAGGTCTGCAGAAGTTGCGTGTTGCCTTTGGCCAAGGACAGAACAAGAGGTGGATTCCTGTACATGCAGAAAAGAGCAAAGGGATGATCATCTCCCATGCCTTCAATGGCTGTGATGTCGTTTCAGCATTCTCTGGTAAATGGAAATAGTCTGCTTGGCAAACTTGGGATGTATGTGATGAGGCTTCCAGTATCTTCAGCAGAACTGGAGTCCTTAGAAAGCTCATGGTCATGATGTATGACAGATCCAGCACAGCTGAAGGTGTCAATGACGCAAGGTTGGACATGTTTGCTCGGGAGCAGAGGCAGTACAAAGCCATTCCTCCAAGCGCAGAAGCAGCATGTGAAGCTTGCTGCATACCAGGCGGGATGGATCTGGAGTCAGTCAACAGTATGTCAACCAGAAATGCAGACTCCTGCCAAGTGGGGCTGGACCAAGAGAGAAGATCCGTGGCAAGTCGTTTGGGCAGACAGCACCATTGCAAAGAGTTGCCGGCAGCTGACCAAGTGTGGATGCAAGCCGGAATGCTGCAGTCAATACAAATGCTACTGGTTTGGTCTGACCTGCACAGCACTGTGCAGCTGCAGATATGAGGTTTAGAAGCGCTGTAGTATACTATTCCAGATAGCAACACAATAAGTGGTATACAAGTATGGGCCTACTGCCTACACCCCCATCCCCAATCTGTCCTCCTCAGACGCTATCATTTTCATTTGGTTGGGTTTTTACATGGTGCTGGCAATCAAGGCAACATAATTACAAGTAATCATCATGTAATTCCAAAGTTACTCCAAAGGTACAAGTTCCTAGTAACCAGAAGATCCAAGTTTAGGTAAAGATCAAGAATCAACCACGAATCAAGATACAGTAAATCAAGCTCAAGATCAGGTACGTCAGGACACAACACACCAGACTAAGCCCAAGAAAATTAATTAAAGCCAAGATGACCAAGACAATGGTCAACATATCAAGCAATGATGGGTGAAGTGGCTCCATACAATAGGGAGCCCGACCACCACACGGACAATAGCACAACCACCACCTACCGCTTACATGTACATCCAATAATATATCATATTGATGATGATATGGGCACTTTTTACCCTAATTATGATTCTCAGACTGATATTATGGTACAAGGAAGCTAATGAGTAAGTCTATGGTTCCAAATTGGATTCTACATAGTTAAAAATGTATGATTCAACATCAAGATCATTCAAATAGGACAAGTCTTTGCGATTTTATTGTGAAAGTAGTATTACTGTATATTCAATGGTGGCCATCTTGAAAAATGGTTAACGAGTTTTATCAAAAGAGCAATACCCAAATTTCAAATCAAAATTACTATAAAAAATATATAAATTCTTTAACCCCTTCCTGACGGGACCATTTCGGCTTAAAAAGACCAAAATTCCAGGACTCTTGAACACATAAGCCTAACGCGTCGGGATTCTCGGCCGCACAGCGCTGGCTCCTCCCGCGCGCCGGGCTGGACAAAATAACGCGTCCCGGCGTGTGCCCCAAAAAACACTAGACGTGATATCTAGTCACCCGTCGTTAAAGGGTTTATGATAATTCACTCCCTTCCTGCCCACGCAGTAACGGTGGTGCTGAAATCCCAAACTGCCTCACCTGTCAGAGGTGCCGTAACTGGAGTGGTAAGAGGGTATGCTGAAGGTGTATTAGGAGTTGTTGGTGCACTTCCTGGTGTGGGAAATGAAGGTGTTACAGGTGTCATGGGAGTGCGTGGAGTAGGGGTTCCTGGCTCAGTGTCCCCGTCAGCATTGATGTCCGCAACAGAAGCCACAAGGTCCTGCAGGAAGTCAAATCTCCTTTCTGCCATAATACAATGCTTTCTGAGATGCAGAAAGGCAAAAATTATTAGCATATTTAATGTACCTGCTCATATAATATAAGATATGTACTGAGTCTAATTAGTTTTCTCAATATTAGGTTTAATGTTGCATTAAAGAAGTTGTAATAAATATATATGATAACTTACAAGTGGGCTGGCGTCAGTGTTCGTGCATGCCGCGCTGTGGTAATTTCTCCTGCACGTGTAAGAAGTGACTCAACAAATAGCTCCAATCCTCTAGGTGAATACAGGTTAATTAAGGAAAATTGAAAATGCACTGAAAATGCTGTACACACTGTAAAAGCCCATACCCTTCAAAATTTCATTGATTATCTACATATTCATAAACTTGGCCAGACATGCCATATCTATCTGAACATGGTGTATATAATTATCATATGCACTCATCCTGCCAATATTTCTTAACCTATTACAGACACGTATCATGACGAGGAGTTTTTGGCCTGATGGCAGGACATACATGATGTTGGGGGATTTGGGATCACTGTGTTTCTTTATTGTACAATGAGTAATGAACGAGTGATGATAAGAATCACAATCATAATTACTATCTTTGCCGTAATATTCAGTAAATTGAGTTTAATCTAAAATCTAAAACCTACATGGCACCACTTTCTCCTAGCACCAGCAGGAGAGAGAGCCTTGACTAGCAACCATCCATGGTCTCTAGCAAGCACTTTCTTTATAGAGCAATGGCACACAGCAAGATGGTAACATTTTGCTCTAAAGTATCAGTGATAAAGTATGTGCAAGCAGAATGAGAAGAGGAAGGTGACTCAAGCTAGGCACAGTGTCTACAATGTGCCCCTGTGACAGTAGGGCTGCCTTGTTCTGTGGCATTCACTCATAAGCATAGGTTTCCTTCCTCTTTCATACCTCTTCATGCTATCTTTATAGTGGATGGTTACATTTTTCATATTTGTTTACAACAGTACACTAATAAAAATATAAAAAAATGAATTTGCATTTAGTCCTCACATAAAACAGCAATGCTTCTGTAAAGAAAATAATGAGCTGATATGGACTCTATACGACAATTTTAGTCAACTGCAGCATTGATAGAGCCCGTCATATGACACACACAAGTCTCTCAATACAATAGAATATAAAAGTGCCTACGGTTTCACAATGAGTGACTGAATGAGAGCGGAAAAAGTTAAGGTATGCCGTGCAGAGCTACCTCACTCTAAAATAAAACCCATCCTGGTGACTGTGCAAGCAAATCTATCCCCGTCTGCAATGGGCTCATGACTAATTAATCATTAATTGTATGAACTCTCATAAGTACTGCTGTTGTCTTTTTCCTTTATTTACCTACTGTCTTACCGTTTTATTGTCATTCATTCATTCATTCATTCATTCATTCATTCATCCATCCATCCATCCATTTACTCACTAACTTCTTTACTCACTCACTCATTCACTCAACCACTCACTCACTTCCACAATTAACATATGAAACTATAACATCAATGGCAATACAAAGACCATAAATTCAAGACTCCTTGTTTAAAAGGATATAGATGATGACTGGAACAGCTGCCGCCACCTTTCCAACCTCTTCATCTGTCTGCATGATTTTCTTAATGCGGGCCTGTGGCACAAAAAAGGAAGGAAATCAAAATTAGTCAACAGTCACATGTTGTTACATCTGCCATACTGCCCAAACTGTATGTAATTCCTTCCCCTAAAATTAATACATTTCTTAACCCTTTCCCGACGGGGCACTCGCTACGCGAAGACCCATATGCCGGGCGATTGCAATATTGCATTGAAATCGTCACACTGGCTTGACGCCCCGGCATCGGGATTTTGGCTGTGTCACACGGGTGTGACGCACCGTCGTCATAGGGTTAAGATAAAAGTGGAAGAAAATCATCTTAAAATATAAGAAACATTTCAAAAATCAATAAAAAAAAGTCAGCCATAATCAAACCTGTGATTCTTTTAACCTCATTTCCTATAATAAATGAAACTCAAGATGACAAAGCCCAATATAACTAGCTGCACAAAACCGCTACAATTTTTTTCGCTCTTTAACTTCTTCCATACCTCTTCATGTTATCTTCATTGTGGACAGTTTATTTATTTGTATTTGTTTATGACAGGACATGAATACAAAAAAATTAAGTTGCTTTTTGTCCTCCTATCAATGCTTCTATTACACTGAGTATAAAGAAAATAATGAGCTATTATGGACTCTATACTACAATTTTAGTCAACTGCAACATTGATAGAGCCTGTCATATAACACATGTAAGTCTCACAAAGTAGTAGAATACAAAAAAAGGACAAACACAAAAATGGGTCTAGTTTTACAATGAGTGAATGAAAGAGAGTGGGAAAGGTTGTGATATGTTGCGTGAAGCTGCCTCGCTCAGAAATAAAACCTATCTGGGCTGCCGCATAGGTGTCACTCGTGCCTGTCCTGGGAACTGGGCAAGCAAATCTATCCCTTTCTGCAATGGGTTAATCATTCCATTACCCTAATCATCCTAAGAGCAATGACTGATGTCTGCCACATTTTATGGGTAGAGTCCTAACCTATCCCATCCTATCCTATCCTATCCTATCCTATCCCATCCCATCCCATCCCATCCCATCCCATCCCATCCCATCCCATCCCATCCCATCCCATCCCATCCCATCCCATCCCATCCCATCCCATCCCATCCCATCCCATCCCATCCCATCCCATCCCATCCCATCCCATCCCATCCCATCCCTTCCCATCCCATCCCATCCCATCCCATCCCATCCCATCCCATCCCATCCCATCCCATCCCATCACATCACATCACATCACATCACATCACATCACATCACATCCCATCCCATCCCATCCCATCCCGTCACATCCCATCCCGTCACATCCCATCCCATCCCATCTCATCTCATCTCATCTCATCTCATCCCATCCATCACATCACATCTCATCCCATCACATCCCATTATATCCCATCCCATCCCATTCCATTCCATCACAACTCATCCCATATCATTCCATCTCATCTCATCCCATCCCATCCCATCCCATCCCATCCCATCCCATCACATCACATCACATCACATCAATACACATCACATCACACCACATCACATCACATCACATCACATCACATCACATCACATCACATCACATCACATCACATCACATCACATCACATCACATCACATCGCATCACATCACATCACATCACATCACATCACATCACATCACATCACATCACATCACATCACATCACATCACATCACATCACATCACATCACATCACATCACATCACATCACATCACATCACATCACATCACATCACATCACATCACATCACATCACATCACATCACATCACATCACATCACATCACATCACATCACATCACATCACATCACATCACATCACATCACATCACATCACATCACATCACATCACATCACATCACATCACATCACATCACATCACATCACATCACATCACATCACATCACATCATCATCACATCACATCACATCACATCACATCACATCACATCACATCACATCACATCACATCATATCATATCATATCATATCATATCATATCACATCACATCACATCACATCACATCACATCACATCACATCACATCACATCACATCACATCACATCACATCACATCACATCACATCACATCACATCACATCACATCACATCACATCACATCACATCACATCACATCACATCACATCACATCACATCACATCACATCACATCACATCACATCACATCACATCACATCACATCACATCACATCACATCACATCACATCACATCACATCACATCACATCACATCACATCACATCACATCACATCACATCACATCACATCACATCACATCACATCACATCACATCACATCACATCACATCACATCACACCCCATCACATCACATCACATCACATCACATCGCATCACATCACATCGCATCACATCACATCACATCGCATCGCATCACATCACATCACATCACATCGCATCACATCACATCACATCACATCACATCACATCACATCACATCACATCACATCACATCACATCACATCACATCACATCACATCACATCACATCACATCACATCACATCACATCACATCACATCACATCACATCACATCACATCACATCACATCACATCACATCACATCACATCACATCACATCACATCACATCACATCACATCACATCACATCACATCACATCACATCACATCACATCACATCACATCACATCACATCACATCACATCACATCACATCACATCACATCACATCACATCACATCACATCACATCACATCACATCACATCACATCACATCACATCACATCACATCACATCACATCACATCACATCACATCACATCACATCACATCACATCACATCACATCACATCACATCACATCACATCACATCACATCACATCACATCACATCACATCACATCACACCACACCACACCACATCGCATCACATCACATCACATCACATCACATCACACCACACCACACCATACCACACCACACCACATCACATCACATCACAGCACAGCACATCACATCACATCACATCACATCACATCACATCACATCACATCACATCACATCACATAGAATTAATATATATAGTATATATATATATATTGTTATATAATATTGATAGTATAAAATAATAGTTATATAATTTAATATATTAATGATATATATATATATTATATATTTTAATATGATATATATATATAAATAAATATATATATAGTTATATATATAGCATATTCTTTAGTTCTAGATATATATATATATAATATATAATATATGGTATATATATATATAGATATGTATATATAATATATATATATATCTATATATATATATATATATAATATATATATATATTCTCATATATATAGTAATATATTTATATTATATATAATAAATTATATGATGATATATAGAATAGAATATAAATATATAACTATATATATAAATATATATATAATAATAAATACATATATATAATATATATATAGTTAACTATATATATTTATATATATATATATAGATATTTATATATATATAATATATATATAATACAATATATTAATATATATATATATATATACATATATAGTATATAAAATATTCATAATATATATATATATAATATATATATAATATATACATGGTGTACGCATATGTACGTATATGTGTATGGTGTATGTGGTATGTATATGTGTGTATGTGTAGTGTATGGTGCATGTAATATTGTGTATATTTGTATAATTGTATCGTGTATATGTGTATATATGGTATGTTCCATGTGTACATGTGTATGTTGTCTATTTTGTGAATGTATGTATTGTGTATATGTTGTATGTTGTGTATGTGTGTTATATTAGTATGGTGTATACTGTATATATGTATATTGTATATGTGTATATATATATATATATATATATATATATATATATATATATATATAAAAAATGATATATATATAATGATATGTATATTATGTATATATATATATATTATATATATATATATGTTCAATATAGTATATATGATATATATGTAATATATTGGGGGTAATATATGTATATATGTATATATGTATATATGTATATATATATATATGTATATATCTATTTATGTCTATGTCTATGTCTATGTGGCTGGGTAGATGAAATGTAAAATATCAAATGATTGGTTCATATTTTTACTGACAAATATCTTTCTTATTTGCAATTTGCGACAAATTTTTTCAGAGGAAAAATATACCCCCATTACAGATCTTAGGTTAGTTTTCAAGGATTCCGGGCTGTATCCTTCTTCTAAAATACCAAGATTCCGGCCTTATCTATAGTTCAAGTAATATTTTCTATACATACAAACATTCTTGAAAAATTTATAATGAAAAGTTATTACATGGCATTGTTTGGATTATTCATTCCATGCTGCAAACAAAGCTAGCATAAACCCATAATACGCTCACTTCCAAAAAAAATAAATAAATAAATAAAATTGACTCCCTGATGATCTCAACTACAACAGCCTCTCTGTACAGCTAAAATCCAGTAGTAACATACCCAAAATGAAACAATTCTTGCAATACAATTAATATCAGATAAATGGATTTGTTGTCATTTTCAACCACAAACAACTGTTTGTGGCATCCCTCATTAATCAAGGTCTACAGACTGAACAGCCAACTTTTTTATATTTACAAGAATAAACTCTAAATTTTGGTGCATAGAAACTGACATTCATGTCAGCACCGATTAGGCCTAAAAGACAGGAGTCAATGCGTACATGACATGACATTGGGATCTGCTCACAATTGAAGAGTGCACACAGTTATGAAGTATTATGGCTGTAATGGCATTAGCTCCAGAGCTACTGGGTTCCAAAGTCAGCCTATACCCACATTTTATGATGGATTTATGGAAAAATATTGTTTGGGCTAGTCTGCACTACACAGAGGGCAGAGAAAACCCTTCCCCCAACCCTCTAATTTTTAGCTGGTGCCGCTAGTGTCGTAGACCGCCCGCCCCGACGATCAGTTAGGTCGTTAGGCGCCCCGTCCACAATGGGTTAATGCAGTGTGTTCTTATATATAATCATATAAAAACCGCATAACTTTATAAATAGAAACATCAACACGGCACTTTCCGTTAGTTTCATCAAAAAGGTCTGGATAGCTTAGTAACTAATCAACATTTGGGCCAACTGCGCATAGCAAAACATAAGCTAACTGACATATAATAATAATAAATCACATTGTCTGGATAGGATTTGACAGCGTAAAGTAAACATTGTAGGTGACTCTAAAAGAAAGGGTTGCAGCCACAACAACATTCCTCTAAATTAACATCGGCATCACAAATTAGCAAAGCCAAAGAAAGGAAATGAAAAACCTGTCGAACATTCTCCTTTTCATCAACCACACTACCTATTTACCTAGCACCATACAGTTTGGAAAAAATAAAACCATAGCAAAAAAAAAAAAAAAAAAAAAAAAAAAAATGAAACGCCAACCAACCCCGAGTGACAAAAAAAAAAGCTACAACTCGCTTTACTCACCGGTGGAAACCTGGCATTGTATTTCTTCTTCTTCCCTGGCATTGTCCCCTCAATAGTGATGTTCTTCGTGCTGAAACTAGAACAATTACCGAAGAGAGGAAAAGGTTCTCGGTTGTTCAAAGCTCAAAGATTGGCGGGTGATCCAAGCTGTCATCAAAGGTTCTCTCCAAGGTTCTCGAGGTCTCGCCGCCTACCATGTATCCTAGTTACTCAGATATGTATAGCTAACACGTCCGGGGAAGAAAAAACCATCATATAGCATGGGAAGTCGCGTAAAATGGGGGATTTCCAAGGCAGAGTGGCGATCTCCAGGCGCCTCAGCTCCTCACCAACAACAACACGGGACTCCGAGGGGCTTATCCTCACCGCTCTATTTTTCAAATTTATTCAACCTTATTCGTAAATCTTCATACACTATTGAGCAACGGATGTATTTTCGAAATTGAGATAGTAATAGTTTGTACTTTTCTAAGCTCAATTAAGACTTTTTTCTTTCTGTTGAGTAACGGTGAAGATAAGAAAGTGCATTGTTGGTTGGTAACAGGCGTATAAAGTTTATGCATTAGCAGGTAGTTCTTTGAGAATTTATATCTATTCAATTCTTTATCATGTAGCTATCATTTACAACATATGGAAAGACTTATAATTTGCTATACAGTATAGTGCCCTTGTCTACTTTTATTGTAGACACGTATCCACAATATGTGGCCTACCAATATCTACACGTGCTTTTATTAACATTTTCCCACTTATTTGTGCCTGTATACGCATAAAGGCATATTAGGATAGAATATGACATTCCATTCAGCAGCATCCATAGTTTTATATATTTTCAACATGTCTAGCTAATACAATTTACATTGCATTACATTGAATGATATTTTTCACATCCCAAATGTATTTAAATTAATCTCAAGCAGATTTTAATCATTCCGCTAACTTTACCTAATACATTTGTTAGTACCTGTCATTCACAATGATTTCCACTACGTATGCAAACAAAAATTATTTCTGAGGTACAAAATCAGTGAACCAATAAAGCAAGGACTACCTGCTAATATGGTTTATATAGAAACACGGACTCTGCATAGTATTCATATATGGAAAGAATGTAGGAATGTTATTAGGGTAGCATGACTCGAAAGCGTCTCGTCTGCAGTATAATCAATTCCCTTATATGTCTTTCCTCTAAACGTGGAAGTGAAAATAAAACCAAAATAATCATCTGATAATCACGTGTCCAAGTGAAGTCCAATCGGGAAATTTCATATTTGAAATACCAGGTCAATCAATCTCCTTAAAACCATAGAATCAAATTTCATTGCGTGTTCATAACACACCTTGAAATCGTTCCATTATTCTTCGATATTCACGTATGTCATTTCTGGAATTGGGCGAACAAGCAATACACTGACTTGCATTGTCCAAATCTCTCTCTCTCTCTCTCTCTCTCTCTCTCTCTCTCTCTCTCTCTCCCTCTCTTCTTCTTCTCTCCTCTCGCTCATCTCTCTCTCCATACCCATCTAATCTCTCTCTATCCTCTCCTTCTCTCGTCTCGGCTCTCATTCTCTCTCTCTCTCTCCTCTCTCTTCTCTCTCTCACTCTCTCTCTCTCTCTCTCTCTCTCATCTCTCCACTATCCTCCTCACTCCTCTCTCCTCTCCTCTCTCTCTCACTCTCTCTCCCTC
>NW_028234404.1:40508964-40518964 GCF_977035675.1 Penaeus japonicus | reverse complement strand
TATATAAGTCCATAAACACAAAAACACAAAAATGGCTCTAGTTCTAGAATGAGTGACTGAAATAGAGTGGGAAGATTCAAATTATGATGCTTCAAGCTGCCTCGCTATGAAATAAAACCCATCTTGGAGACTAGGCAAGCGAATCTATCCTCCGTCTTTGTAAGAGGAAGAAAAATAAAAACTATGATATAGTTGTTCTTTTCCTGTTCAAATGCAGAATAGATATCATTTGTTGTTTATTTGAATATACATCCACCCTGAGCATCTTTCTCTGGTTTAGATTTTCATGACTCATATCACCAATATCCCAAAGAAGTAAATCTGTAATTTATTTTGTGATGGCTACCTTTGGTTTAACCTGTTGCCGACGGAGGATAGATTTGCTTACACAGGCTCCAGGATGAGTTTTATTTCTGATCAAGGCAGCTTCTGCAACATAATTTGATTTTTACCACTCCCTTTTAGTCACTCATTGGAGAGCTAGATCCATTTTTGTTTTTTGTTTTTTTGTGTGTTTTACTGTTTTTAGACATTTATATCTGTCATATCACAGGTTCCATCAATTCTGCAGTTGACTAAAATCATAGTTCAGGGTCCATATTAACTCTTTTTTTTTTTTTTTTTTTTCTTTATACTCAATGTGATAGAAGTATTACTGTTTTAGGGGGGGACAAAAAGCAACTTTATTTTTTCGTATTTGTGTACTGTCACGAACAAACACGAAACTTATAAGGGGGCGCATGGGGGGGGGCGCCAAGGTGAATAGGGGTGAGGTGAGGGAAGGTGGGAACGTGATGGGATTGTAAGGACATGGTGCTTTTCTGTTCGAGAGGAGATAGAGGTGTTTGGACTCCACGCTAATAAAAGACATCCCTATCTGCCTTAAGGAAACAGGGGTGACTCACATCTCATATAGGACAGGTTGTGGGATCTATCATGGTATAAAGCTCGCCCTTCCGCTCCTGTGCTTCGTACTCTGCCTTCCGTGGCACTTTCTTTCATTCTGCGGTACTTTTTTAGTAACTGAGCAAGAGGAGGTCGGCAACGGTTGGTATGCGATGTGCCATCCGTTCTATGAGAAGACATTATAGTGCTCTTGCTGAGCTAGAGACCGGTAGATGGATGCCATTCAAGGCTCTCTTCTCCTGCTGATGATTGCTAGAAGCTAAATGTGGAATGGGTGGCCATTCTAGTGTTTTGTCGGGAAGTGAGTTGAGGATCCGATTTTGCTTATGATATTATGGCAGTTATGAGTAAATTATTTTGTGTTGTGCTGGTGATCTCTACTTGACTAGGGCGAAAGCAATTGTCAGCATCACTCCACTTATTAACTTTGCTCATAGTCTGCGAGGGTCTGTAAGTTCTGTCTACCTGCGAGGGGTCTGTAGGGGGGGGGCGACAATAAAATAACATAGTGATACAAAATCCCCGAACTCCATGACGCCCATTGTCAGGTAAGAGCTCCTGCGTCACGTATGATGAAAAAACACGTCATCCGTCGTTAACAGGTTAAACCTTAAGCCAAGGAACCCCAAAATATATGGTTAATGTAAAAATTTGAATTTATTGTTTTTCATATTTATTTTAAAAATTGACTTGTTAGGGCTCCATGAAAAACCTTCAAGGTGCCCAGAAGTTTAGGAACTCCTACTCTAGAGGACATGTTTACTAGATTTAGTACATGGCCGAATTAACCCAGTCTAAATGCCTGGATATTTCAAGCGTGTAACCCTAACGCCTCAACTATTTACCCTCTCTGGCCGCAGCCAACCGCTATGCACCTGATTCCCCTGCATGCCAGACATATGAAAAGCCATGACAAAATATCTTAAAACCTGGCAGCAAGTACTGCCACCACAATCTTGTCACCCAGCATTAATAGGTTAACCTATTGCAGATGGGGATAGATTCGCTTGCCCAGTCTCCAAGAGAGGTTTTATTTTAGAGTGAGGCAGCTTGAAGCAACATAATTTGAATCTTCCCACTCTCTCTCAGTCACTCACTGTAAAACTAGAGCCATTTTTGTGTTAATTTTTTTGTGTGTTTTTTTGAGTTTAGAGACTTATATATGCCATATGACAGGCTCTATCAATGCTACAGTTGACTAAAATGGTAGTATATGATCCATATTAGCTCATTATTTTCTTTATACTCAGTGTGATAGAAGTATTGCTGTTTTATGGTAGGACAAAAACAACTTCTTTTTTTCTTTTCTTTTTTTTGTCATAAACGAATACGAAACATATAACCACCTTCAATGAAGATAACATGAAGATTTAGGGAAGAGGAAGGAAACCTGTGACTGTGAGTGCCATAGTGAAAGGCATCCATATTGGCACAGGATCACATTTTAGACACTGGATATGGATTGAGTCACCTTCCTCTTCTTGTTCTGCCTGCACGTCCTTCATCGGTGATACTTTAGAGCAAGAGGTCGTCAACTTACTGTGTCATCGCTCTATAAAGATAGTGCTTGCTAGTGACCGTGGATGAGTGCTGGGGCTTGGAGAAAATGGTGCCATCTAGGTTTTGGACATTAATCCTATGACGACGGTGCATCACACCTGTGTGACACAGCTAAATTCCAAATGCCGGGGCGTCATGTCAGTGTGACGTTTCCAATGCAATATTGCAATGGCCCGTCGTAGGGGTTTTCACTTATCGCCGTGCCCCATCAGGAAAGGGTTAAGTTTGCTTAATATTACAGTAATTATAGTAATTATGACTGCAGTTGCCATCCTCACTCATTCCTTTCTCATAGCACAGTAAAATAGCACAGTGATCCAAAATTCTCGAACATCATGACGCCTGTCGTCAAGCCAAAGCTCTTCCGTCATTTATGTCATGACACTCGTCCGCAATGGGTTAATGAATCTAACCTTTACTGTGGTACCATATTTCTCCATATGTTCTAAATGACTGTAGGAGCATATCAGTATGATGCAAATTTTTGAAAAAAAAGAAAAAATATTTCACTGATGCTTACCCATATGTCAAATTATCATGCATACAACATACATTTGAATGTTTTATTTTTTAGGATTACGCTAGAATAGTTATCCGTATGCTTGGTAGAGGTGCTCTGGGTTCAAGGTCCCTATTATCAAACTCATCTGACCTTCACTGTTCCTTTCTAAACCCCCTGCAAACACTAATATTTTTCCCCATACCATTCATTCTAGAATGTGTACTTGCGTCGAGAAAGTGGATACATGGAGAGAGAGAGAGAGAGAATGAGAATGAGAATGAGAATGAGTAAGAGAGAGAGAGAATCAGCGAAAGAGGGAGAGAGGGAGGGGAGGTAGACGTAGAGAGAAATGAGCGAAGAGAAAGAGGGAGGGAGAGAATTGGAAGCGAGAGAAAGAAGGAGAAGAGAGAGCTGAGAGAGTGAGAGAGAAGTGAGAGAAAGGGGGTGAGCAAAAAAAGTGAGGAGAGAGAATGAGTGAGAGAGGGAGCAAGAGGGAGAGGGAGAGAATGAGCGAGAGAGACTGAGCGAGAGAGGGAGAGAGAGAATGAGTGAGGGAGGGCGAGAGAGAGAGAATATGCGCGAGGGAAGGAGATAGGGGAGGTTGTGGGGTAGGAAGGAGGGAGAGGGAGAGGAGGGAGGAGAGAATGAGCAAGGGAGGGCGAGAGAGAGAGAATGAGCGAGGGAGGGTGAGGTGGCGGGAAGAGAGAGAGAGAGAGATGCGGGGAGAGAATTAGGAGGGGAGGGAGAGAGAGAGCAGAGGATGAGATGAGTGAGAGGAGGGAGAGAGAGGAGAGAGAATGAGTGAGGGAGGGCGAGAGAGAGAGAAATGAGGAGGGAGGGAAAGAGAGTAGAGAGAGAGAAGAGAGAATGAGAGAGAAGAAGAGAGGAAGAAGCGAGAGAGAGGAGAGAGAGAGAGAGAGAGAGCTGAGAGAGAGAGAGAGAGAGAAAATTGAGCCGAGGGGAAGTAGGAGAGCAGAGTAGAGAAGAGAGAGAGTGAGAGATAGAGAGAGAGAGAGAGAGAGGGAGCAAGGAGGGAGGGAGGGAGGGAGGGAGGGAGGGAGGGAGGGAGGGAGGGAGGGAGGGAAAGGGAGGGGGGAGGGGGAGGGGGGGAGGGGGAGAGAGAGAGAGAGAGAGAGAGAGAGAGAGAGAGAGAGAGAGAGAGAGAGAGAGAGAGAGAGAGAGAGAGAGAGAGTGAGTGAGTGAGTGAGTGAGTGAGTGAGTGAGTGAGAGTGAGAGTGAGAGTGAGAGTGAGAGTGAGAGTGAGAGAGTGAGAGAGTGAGAGAGAGAAAATGAGAGAAAATGAGAGAACGCATATGCACACACACCTGTCTGCTCAGATAGGCAAGGTTTAGTGTGCATGGTGATGTCTTACAGCACTCAGGTCCCCTTTTTTTTTTGCTGGGCATACAGATGTGGCATATCAGGAAGATGTAATGCAGCCTCTATCTCCTTTATCTAAGATTGTACAATAAGATGAGTCGCATTTTTAGAATCTACGGAAAAAAAAATACAAGTTCAGCTTCAGAAATATTGAAAAGAAAATCCTTCATTATCTGGCATCATGTGAGAACACAGAATAGCTTGGTCTTGCATCCATTGGGATTATATGCAAATTATATTTAAATTCATAATAAAACTAATGTTATTGTCAATATCAGTTTTACATTAAACTGAAGCCAGAAAATTCCTTACATGATGTGGCTAAAGATATTTCATTGTTTTATTGTATAACCATTCAACTATTTTTGTTTTATATTTCATATGTACTTAAAGTATCCCAAAGTAAAGTTTATGGCTAGTGAGGAGTTTTTATGCAGCCAGTAGGTTTGTGGATAGGTGGATAGGTTTGTGGGGAGTGTACAGAGTGAATAAAACCTGGTGTCTGGTGACCACATGTCTGTAATGTTTGAGTGTCATTTGCATATATTTAAAAACAGGTGGTACTCCAGTGTTATCCTTACAGTATTCCATTATTAGATATATACAGTAACTCAATATTTCCAGGAATTTCTAGATAGATTTTACTGTATGTGAATAACAATATGCAGGAAATGGAAATAGTCATGGTTTCCCAAGTAGGGCTAGATATTGCCTAGACTGAAGTCCCATAAAGTAAGGTTTGCCTCTAATTAACCCAATCCCGACGGGCCCGGTGATAAGTGGAAACCCCCTACGCCGGGCCTATGCAATTTTGCATCGGGAACGTCACACTGGTGTGTCACCCCGTCATCGGGCATTTAGCTGTGTCACACTGGTATTACGCACCGTCATCATAGGGTTAAAGACCTTTCCAATTAATGTATGCTATTTTGTTACATCTTTCATCTCCCTTTGTAGATAAAGGTATAAAGGAGACAGAATAGCTTCACAGTGCAAGAGATATGATGAGTGTGTTTCAATTATCATCATTACTTGTTATTCTGATGAAAAGAGAGTCAAATCATATTTATTATATCTCTTATGTTGCTCTTTTTCTCTCTCTCTCTCCTCTCTCTCCTCTCTCTTTCTCTCTTCTCTGCTTCCTCGCTCTCTCCTCACTCCTCTCCATTCATCCTACCTTCCTCACATCTCTCTCATCTCTCTCTCCTTCGTCTCCCTCTTCTCTCTCTCTCTCTCTCTCTCGGTCTCTCAGTCTCCCAATCCTCTCTCGTCTCCCCTCTCTCCTCTCCCTCTCCTCTTCTCCCCTCCATCGTCTCTCTCTCTCTCTCTCTCTCTCTCTCTCTCTCTCTCTCTCTCTCTCTCTCTCTCTCCTCTCCTCTCTCCCCTCTCCCCTCTCTCCCCTCTCTCCTCTCTCGCTCTCTCTCGCTCTCTCTCGCTCTCTCTCTTTCCCTTTCATTTTCTCTCTCTTTCTCTTTCTTTCTCTTTCTCTCCTCTCACTCTTTCTCTCTCTTCTCTCTTTTTTCTCCTCTCTTTCTTTTTCTTCTCTCTCTCTCTCTCTCCTCTCTCATTCTCTCTCTCTCCTCTCTCATTCTCTCTCTCTCTCCTCTCTCATTCTCCTCTTTCTCTCTCCTCTCTCATTCTCCTCTTTCTCTCTCCTCTCTCTCTCTCTCTCTCTCTCTCTCTCTCTCCCTCTCTCTCTCTCTCTTCTTCTGTCCTCTCTCTCTCTCACTCTCTCTTCTCTCTCTCTCTCTCTCTCTCTCCTCCTCCTCTTTTCACTTCTCTCTCCTCTTCCTCTCATCTAGCTTCCTCTCTCTCTCTCTCTCTCTCTCGCTCTCTCCCCCTCTTGCTCTCCTCTCTCTCCCCTCTCTCTCTCTTTCCTCTCTCTCTCTCTCTCTCTCTCGCTGCTCTTCTCTCTCTCTCTCTCTCTCCTCTCTTAGTCTCTCTCCGAGCTCCTCCTCTCTTCTTCTCGGATTTCTCTCCTCGGTATCTTTCCTGGCTTCGCCTCCTCTCTTCGCTCAGCCTCTCTCTCCTCTCTCTCCTCTTCTCACCTTCTCGCGGCGTCTCTCTCTCTTTCCATCTCTCCTCTCTCTCCTCTCTCCTCTCTCCCCTCTCTCCCCTCTCATTCTCCTTCCTCCTCACTCTCCCTCTCTTTCCTCGCTCCTCGCTCTCTCTCCTCCCTCCTCTCTCTTTCTCTCTCTCCTTCTCTCTCTCTCTCTCTCTCTGCTCCTCTCTCCCTCTCTTCTCCTCTCTCTCCTCTTCCTCGTATCCTCCTCTCTCTACTCTGCTCTCATCCCTCCCTCACCTCTCGTCACTCTCTCTCCTCTCTCTCCCCCTCTCGCCCCCTGCACTCCGATCTCTCCCTAAGCTCATCTCTCTCTTCCTCTCTGCTTCTCTCTTCTCTCTCTCTCTCTCTCCTCCTTTCTCTTCTCGCTCTCTCTCTCTCTCTCTCCACTCTCCCTGCTTCACTTCTCTCGTCGTCTCTCGCTTCTCTCATCGCGGCTCGCTCCGCTCGTCCTCTCCTCTTCACTCCATCCCTCCCTTCCCCTCCTCCTTCTGCGCCCTCTCTCCCCTCTCACCCTCTACTGCTCCCGCCTTCTCGCCCCTATCCGTCTTCTCCTTCTCGGCTCTCTCTTTGTCTTTGCGCTCAGAGCCAGTTTCTCCTCGCCTCTCTTCGGCTTCTCTCTCTCTCATCGTCGTCCCCTTGTCTTCCGCCCGTCTCTCCTCTGTGTCGGGCCTCGCTCCTCTTCTCTCTCGTCTACCCCTCTCCTCTCACTCCTCTCATGGTTTCTACATACGTGCTCATCTCCTCTCTCTCTCTCGTGCCCAGACGCTCTTCCACTCGTTCTTCCATCCACACACGAGATAGCAGATAGACCAAATATCCCAATGTGAGAGCGAGATACTAGATCGAGATAGATATAGATAAGGTAGAGAGAGATAAATAAAGAATAGATATAGATAATATGAGAGAGAACGAGAGAGAGAGAGAGAGAGTATTATAGAGAGAGAGAGAGAAATCAAAAAATACCAAAACAAGAGCATAAATAGAGCCAAGAGTTACTATATAATACAAATCTATGACAAAATAGACTCTACCAAAGATCACTGAGGAAGGAGACATAGAGGTGGGTAGGTCAATTGTTGAGCGCAAATAGCTCGCTAGCGAGAGCCTCTCGTACTCCTCGTCTCTTTCCGCGCTCCCTCTCTCTCTCCTTTCTCGACCTCTCCTCGCTCTCTCTACTCCGGACTCTCTCTCTCTTCTCTCTCTCTCCTTCTCTCAGTCCTCTCTTACCGCTCTCTCTCTCTCTTCTCTGTATCTACCGGATAGCCAAAAGAGATAAAGGGGGAAAGAGATAATAAGATCGGATAGAGCTAGAGAGATATGAAGTAAGAGCTCTGAGCTCTCTCTACGCGTCTAGCTATGAGCTATATCCTAGATCAGAGCTCATATAGAAGAGAGAGATTAAGATCGCGGATCTGTAGATAGATATAGATATAGATACAGAGCGAGCAAGAGCTACTAAGGTCTCTATCGAGGAATAGAAAAAGAGCGAACTCAAAGACACTCTATGGATAGCGCGCGCTTCCCTCTCTAGTCTCTCTCCTCGATTCTCATCACTCTCTCCCTGTCGCTTCTCTCTCCGTTCTCTCTCTCTCGACTCTAGCCTTCGCTGCGTCTCTGCTCCTCTCGTCTTCCTTCTGTAACTTCTCCTCTCCTCTCTCTCGCGTCGTACTCTTTTCGCCCATTCTCTCGCCTTCGTCTCCTGGTCTCTCTCCCTCCGCTCTCTTCCTCCTCCGTCCCGTCTCATCTCGATTCCTCTCGTCTGTCTCCGCTCTCTCTCTCTCTGCCTCTTCTTCTCCGCTCTCTTTTCTCGTTCTCTTCGATCCTCTTTCTCTCCTCTCTCTCGTTTCTTCTCTTCCTCTCTCTCTCTCTCTCTCTCTCTCTCTCTCTCTCTCTCTCTCTCTCTCTCTCTCTCTCTCTCTCTCTCTCTCTCTATATATATATATATATATATATATATATATATATATATATATATCCTTAACATGGTATCCCTCTATACATAATCATGAATTCAAGTGGTGATATATTTCAATATCTCAACAGGTCCACAG
Source organism: Penaeus japonicus (assembly GCF_977035675.1). NCBI lineage: Eukaryota > Metazoa > Arthropoda > Malacostraca > Decapoda > Penaeidae > Penaeus > Penaeus japonicus. Next base: position 40,510,500 of record NW_028234404.1, on the reverse strand, counting down.
CAGAGCATGCAGCAAAGTCAGCAAGCTCAAGAACAGCAGCATCAACAGCAGCAACAAACACAACAACAGCAACAGCAGCAACAGCAGCAGCAACAACAACAACAACAACAACAACAACAACAGACAAATCAGCAACAGGAGCAGAAAGACAGTATAAGTCGTGTCAAACATCACTACTGGCAGATGAAGGATGCTCTAATGGTCTGTCTGTCATGTATTTGCCGCTTTTTAAAGTATTTTGATACAGGATTGAAAAACAAATGAAAAGATTTTTCTCTCTTCCATTATTTTACATTCACACATATCATAAGGGATGGGCATGTTTCATGAGGTGGGATGACCATAGTACTGCATTTTTATTTTTGTTGAAATTACAAGCTGTTTATTTGTTTACTCATATATCATACCGTAAATCTAGAAAATAATAGAAAACATATGGAACATCTTAAGATGGCCGCCCAAGATTGCACATCATATGAGGCGACCTTTTCCATTAACCCATTAGCAGCGGATGGCATGATTTGGTGCAAAGGCAGAGTCGGTGATAGACGCGGATGGCACCATGCCAGACATGTAATTCAGCTATCCTACTGCACAGACCTTTTTTTAATACCGCGACCAATGGGTTAACCCATTGTCAGCGGATGGCCATGATTTTGGTGCACAGCAGAGTCGGTGATCAGTCGCGGTGGCACCAATGCCAGGAGCAATGTAATTCAGCTATCCTACTGCACAGACCTTTTTTTAATACCGCGACCAATGGGTTAAGGTGAAACAAAGTCATGTGTATAGAATTAACTAGAAAGATTGACTTACAGTATTATTGCATTTCAGTATTACTTTGTGTTGTATGGATTTGGCTACTATTGTTATTGCATTGTCACTTATAAGTTAAAGGTCTCCCAAAAGGAACACCATTCTTTAGTTATTTCTTATAATAAGTATATACCTTTAAGGTATATGGTTACTAAAATTAGCACTTTGCTGTACAAGGGTATGGTTACTTTTCTAACAAACCACAACAAACCTAAACCACATAAAATAACCACAACAACACCAAACACTAAAACAAATACCCAAAAACCAACATCTACCAACTATTACGTCTTTACTAAACTAAAAAATACTACAACCACTTATATGACAAACAAACAAGAAACTCCCCCCATTTATTGTATAGCTGTGGTAGTCATTGCCCAGCTGAATTAGTGGTTCTCTATCCAAGAAATATTTTAAAAGTGAATTTTAAAAGTCTATCTCAAAAGTCTTTTTATTTATGATTTTTGTATCTCATAAATAATATCTTTGCCCTTGAAGTTATTTCTTCATTAAAAGGAAGAGGGAGATGTTGTTAGTTTTGACGTGATTAAACGTCTGCTTCATAAGGTGTTTGCTCTCATTGTGCATGTAGGCAGTGAAAGTAGTTTTCTTGCAGAGAACAGTGAATAGCACTTATATGTAAGATACTGGTTTATGAAACTTTTGCCGGAAAGAAAAACAAGGGCACCTTATTCAATTAACCCAGTCACGACGGGG
>NW_028234404.1:40493964-40498964 GCF_977035675.1 Penaeus japonicus | reverse complement strand
CAAAAATACACACCTAATCCGATTTCAACACCTCCAGTGGACGTCCAAAAATATGCCCATTACCTCTCTACTGTTCGAAACCAAGTTGTTTATGCAAAGGACATCCATACTGCCCTTGTGGATGCTGCCACTAGTATGTCAAACATGAATACTACAACAATGACAACTATGGATAGCAGCAATTGATATCGGCTTTCATATTTCTGTAAAGTTCGTCATTAAATATAAATGTAAACATGGTTTTCTTTATCCTTACATTTTAACCCATTCTAGCCTTGAATGTCACAATGCCGGGGCTTTCAAATTATTAGGCCTAAATCAATTAAATGGCTGGCACAATACTGTGCCGCCCGGCCACTGGGCTTTTGAGTGAGCGGTACAGTACTGTACCACCCGTCCAGAGAGGGTTAATGCCTCTTCCCCCTAGTTTGTAGATCAATGAATCTTGTATTTCAGCAGGAAAAGTCTTGGTAAGGCTTTGCTAAACATGGTTAGCTATGACATCTTACCTTTAAAGATTTACTCAACTTCAATTTGTGCTTCTAGATCTTTATTTTCATGGGTTCATATTTAGTGGACAAGTAATTTCTACAATATCAAGTTCATTTTTAAATATCAACCTTTTAATGTACAGCCCAATTATCAAATTTAAACTTGCATGGACATAATTCCCCTACGCAATTCAATTCTAAAGGTATTTAGAGCATGGCCATGTATATTAGATATTGCAATATCTGCTTCACAATATTATTCTTGTTTCAATTGAAGATACAAAGTTTAAATTTTACACCAACATTTAATGCACAAAGAGCAATTTTGTATTCAGCATGAAACTCAAATGGAGATACAGGCAGAGAGAAATGCCTCTTCAATAGGTCTACAAACTATTGAAGGAAATGTTATTCCTGTTTATCAAACACTTCCATTAATTAACTTGAGATTGATGAACTTAGAATTATGGGAGTAATAATACTGTGTCCTTAAACTTTCTTCCAGAAAATGAAAATGGGTCACAAATAAATCAAATACATCATTAGGTTTATTTTATAAAAAAAATTATTCATCTTAAAGACTAGATAACACAGTAAAACTCTATGCCTTTAAGATGTAGGTTACTTCTTCTTGAGGGCCTTTTCTGCGGCCTTGGTGGTCTTGCCAGACTGATCCTTCTTGTTGACCTCCTTGATCACACCCACAGCCACCGTTTGCTTCATGTCACGCACAGCAAAACGTCCAAGAGGAGCATACTGTTGGAAGGTCTCCACGCACATGGGCTTGCTGGGAACCATCTTGACGATGCACGAGTCTCCAGACTTGACGTGCTTGGGTCCTGCCTCCAGTTCCTTACCAGTACGCCTGTCGATCTTGGTCAGCAGTTCAGCGAACTTGCAGGCAATGTGAGCGGTGTGGCAATCCAGCACAGGTGAGTAGCCAGCCTGGATCTGGCCAGGGTGGTTCAGGACGATCACCTGGGCAGTGAAGTCAGCGGCTTCCTTGGCAGGGTCGTTCTTCGAGTCGGAAGCCACGAAACCACGCTTCAGATCCTTCACGGACACGTTCTTCACGTTGAAGCCAACGTTGTCTCCGGGGACGGCCTCGGTAAGAGCTTCGTGGTGCATCTCCACAGACTTCACCTCAGTGGTAGGGCCAGTGGGGGCAAAGTTGACAACCATACCTGGCTTCAGGATACCAGTCTCCACACGGCCCACAGGCACTGTTCCAATACCTCCAATCTTGTATACGTCCTGCAAGAAAAGGAAGACCACATTAGTACCTCATATTGGAAATTGGAATTACTGCAGCAGAAATTATCCTTTCGTTACATTTACTTGCCAAAACTTGGTTCAATCTACTTTAGGCATTTACATCTAGATTTAACAAAATCATTAAGAAAAGTCAAGCCAGGACGATGCTTACCTGAAGGGGAAGACGGAGGGCCTTGTCCAGGGGTCTGGTGGGGGGCTCGATGTTGTCCAGAGCATCGAAGAGGGTCTCGAATTCATAGTTGTCGCTCTTGCGAGAGATCTTCTGCTTCTTCCACCAACCCATGTTCTCGGACTTCTCCAGCATGTTGTCGCCGTTGAACCCGGAGATGGGGATGATGGGGACAATAGCTGGGTTGTAGCCGACCTTCTTGACGTAGGCGCTCACTTCCTTGTGGATTTCCTTGAAACGTTCCTCGGAGTACTTGGGCTCGGTGCTGTCCATCTTGTTGACGGCAACAATCAGCTGCTTTACACCCAGGGTGAAGCACAGCAACACGTGCTCGCGGGTCTGCCCGTTCTTCGAGATGCCAGCTTCGAACTCGCCAGTACCGGCGGCAACGATCAGCACAGCGCAGTCAGCCTGGGAGGTTCCCGTGATCATGTTCTTGATGAAATCACGATGGCCAGGGGCATCGATGATGGTCACGTAGAACCTGTTGGTTTCGAACTTCCACAGGGCAATGTCGATGGTGATACCACGCTCGCGCTCAGCCTTCAGCTTGTCCAGCACCCAGGCGTACTTGAAGGAGCCCTTGCCCATCTCGGAGGACTCCTTCTCGAACTTCTCGATGGTACGCTTGTCGATGCCACCACATTTGTAGATGAGATGACCGGTCGTGGTGGACTTGCCAGAGTCTACGTGGCCCACCACCACGATGGAAATATGGATCTTCTCCTTGCCCATGGTTGCGAGTTAGAACGAGTTAGACCGGAAGCTCGTTGATCTGGAAAAATGGGGAAGTATGTCAAATTTCCTAAAATATGAATTTATAGTGTTAATCCAACTGCACAGCTTAAAAGTAATAATTGAAAATAAATACGCAAGACTTAGGATATATAGCAAGTTAACATTTTAACATGACCTTTTAAGCTACAAGTTTTACATTTCTGGTAATCATAATACATTCTATAGGTTAATAACTTCTTTGCTACCCAATTTAAATAGAAACTGGAAGGAACTAATGTAACAAAGCAGTAACCAAGTGCAAAACACGGTCCCATATGGTGGTGGTGGGAGCCGGCACACCCGACCAGCCAGCCAGCCACGCTTTCCGGGCGTGGCGGCGGCGTCGTCTTATTTCTGGTCAAAATACACCTTAGATTTTGTGAAACTTAGAAAAAAGAGCCTATGCTATGCAAGTGGTAAATACGTTTGCATGTTTTAATGGACCTTAGACTAATTTATTCCTCCGTTATACCCCCTCCCTCCCTCACCCCCACCCCACACCACCCCTCCAACACCAGCCGGCATGTTAACAAGGCAACTTTCTTGTTTAAGAACTTATTAAAAAGTTGTAAGAACAAAAACATACCAAGTCATAAAACGGTAAAAGAGCGATTCACTCCTCACCATCGGTAAAGCATGGTGGGGGAAAAAATTACAGAACAAAAGAACTTGTTGCCAGAAAACAGCTGCACGGACAGACGGCTGGCTCACCATACGCAAAATCCCAACGAAAAATCCCTCAAAACCCAAAAATAACCAACCCCAAACCTACCACACAAACACCACAACATACCCCAGGCTTCGCTCCCAAAAGTACCAAGACACTCACCAAGAAGAGGTTTGACTAGAATCAAGCTTTGTAATCCGAGGCAGCCCAGGCGCGTGCGTACTGCTCAGAGAACCGGGCTCGACTGACGCTGGAGGAGCCACGCGGTCACTTGTCACCATGTGACTCACGAACCGCACTCCACGTGGTGTAATACCGCTTCGATTAAAGCCCTTTAAACAAGTGACGAGCTCACTTTTGTGGAGTGGATAAAATGAGAAAATTCATTCCTCGAGAGAAAAAAAATAAAAGCCAATGTGAAAGCACGTATAAAGAAAGGATTGGTGACGTCATCTGACGTCAGGAACATGCTAGTTCCAGACCAATCAATTTCTCGATTCACCGCCATATGGTTTATCCTTCGTCCGATAAAATTATGGATATTTGGATGTCCATTGGTATATAACTGGGTAACAGGTATCTAAGCTTACTCGAATGAAATAAAAAGTATATAGAATGTGATTTTACTGCACATAATTATCTACTGTTATAAAACAGTCTTGATTTCCCTGTATAAATGGGCGTAAACATTTTTTTGCGGCACGTTTCATTTTCGATCACAACCTTGTTACATTACTGGAGTTTTTGAACAGTTCCCCGATTATATAAGGGAAAAAATACAGGCAAAATCAAATGGTAATTCAATAAAATCGGGATTTAAAACTTATCCTACATGTGTATGGCAATCAAGTTCCCACGGGAAGGCCCCCCCCCCCCCCGCTCCCTTTGACCCCGTCACATCCCATGGGCCCTACAGACGGTAGATACAGTTTTTGGCTTTAGCTTCAAACATTGCGGTATCTTCCACTCTTGAACCAAGGCTCAAGATTTACCAATATACTGTACAGGTGAAACAAGAGCTACATTCATTCAGACGAATAATGAAATGCCATGTTGCGCCCAATAAATTCGAGGGATAGTTACTAGAAACCCGTTTATATGGTCTGCGTTCAATGTATTTTATCATTTTATTTTTCCTAAATGTACTTTATTTAATAACATACATGACATTAATAGTGGTCTCAATTCACGCATTACAACTATAACTGACATACACTGCAAGACAATAGCTGCTAAATAAGCAATTTGAACTTTCAAGCTAGGGGTGAAATGTTGTAGTCTACCGATTAAATAACTTAACACTAAAAACTTGATAATGCACATTAGCAACACATACAACTGTGTCGTATACTTGGTAACTACTAACCACCTAATCGCCATTTAACTATTTCTGTGGACTAAAACTTACAGCAAACGCATAATGTGTAACATACGCTCCTTATTCCTCAAAATTACAATACTTTCCGTAATTAAGTGTGTTCCATCTAAACCGGTCTCGACAAAAGTCATCGGGCTTTGCATTGAATTCACTTTCAAAACAACCCTTTCGGCCGCCCGTGTTTGTCAACATAGGCGATACCCACGTGTTTGTTTAAGGACGTCAACTCATTTCAAAACGCAA
>NW_028234404.1:40488333-40493864 GCF_977035675.1 Penaeus japonicus | reverse complement strand
TCTCCGGGGACGGCCTCGGTAAGAGCTTCGTGGTGCATCTCCACAGACTTCACCTCAGTGGTAGGGCCAGTGGGGGCAAAGTTGACAACCATACCTGGCTTCAGGATACCAGTCTCCACACGGCCCACAGGCACTGTTCCAATACCTCCAATCTTGTATACGTCCTGCAAGAAAAGGAATACCACATTAATACATCATTTTGGAAATTGAAATTACTGCAGCAGAAACTATCCTTTCGTTACATTTAATTGGCAAAACAAAACTTGGTTCAATCTACTTTAGGCATTTACATTAGCAACTACATTTAACAAAATTAGTAATAAAAATCAAGCCTTGACGATGCTTACCTGAAGGGGAAGACGGAGGGCCTTGTCCAGGGGTCTGGTGGGGGGCTCGATGTTGTCCAGAGCATCGAAGAGGGTCTCGAATTCATAGTTGTCGCTCTTGCGAGAGATCTTCTGCTTCTTCCACCAACCCATGTTCTCGGACTTCTCCAGCATGTTGTCGCCGTTGAACCCGGAGATGGGGATGATGGGGACAATAGCGGGGTTGTAGCCGACCTTCTTGACGTAGGCGCTCACTTCCTTGTGGATTTCCTTGAAACGTTCCTCCGAGTACTTGGGCTCGGTGCTGTCCATCTTGTTGACGGCAACAATCAGCTGCTTTACACCCAGGGTGAAGCACAGCAACACGTGCTCGCGGGTCTGCCCGTTCTTCGAGATGCCAGCTTCGAACTCGCCAGTACCGGCGGCAACGATCAGCACAGCGCAGTCAGCCTGGGAGGTTCCCGTGATCATGTTCTTGATGAAATCACGATGGCCAGGGGCATCGATGATGGTCACGTAGAACCTGTTGGTTTCGAACTTCCACAGGGCAATGTCGATGGTGATACCACGCTCGCGCTCAGCCTTCAGCTTGTCCAGCACCCAGGCGTACTTGAAGGAGCCCTTGCCCATCTCGGAGGACTCCTTCTCGAACTTCTCGATGGTACGCTTGTCGATGCCACCACATTTGTAGATGAGATGACCGGTCGTGGTGGACTTGCCAGAGTCTACGTGGCCCACCACCACGATGGAAATATGGATCTTCTCCTTGCCCATGGTTGGTTACTTGACCGAGAGCTTACAGATCTGCAAGAAGCGAATCATGAGTTATGGACACAGGAAAAATAGCGGTTAAGGGGTAATTTATTAATTAATGACTTAATTACTTAATTAACTGCGTTGAATTACAACACTTAAATTACCCTTTTACATAAGAAAAATTTATTATGAAATACTTTGAAAAGGGAGGGATGTACAATAAACTATTCGTCTAATTAAAAAAAATTTAAAATGACTAAATCTAGGTAATAATACAACTTTTCAAGAAGCTTATCTAACCCTTCAGGGGTTAGTTACTAAGAGAGCACAAAATAATCCACGGATCTTTGTCCATCACATGGCGTCGTCGAGCGCACAGGGTCGTAATGGCGGCGACCGTAACCTCATGCTCGCTTCAGCCGGCTGGATCCCTCGCTCTCCCTTACGCACTTATTTTAATTATTCTACTGGACTATCTAGGTTGAAATATTGAAATCTCTCGTGGCGCTGCACTGAACACATTTCCACCGAGCCTCAGCCTTGCGAATCAGCCTCTCAAAGCCTTCGTTTTCTACGAAACATGTGCCGGGTGGCGACCAGACCATGTGGGATTCTGACAGCCGGCAGCTGGCCAACACTTCACTGCTTGTAATGCGTTATTTAGGCCTTAATTCTTGACTTTCTTCCTGATCTCGGATAGCACCTGCATTATTGCACCAGGATTACACCTTTTCATGTACTTTTCCCTTCGGGATCTCACTTAAAATCGTCACTTTCACAAATTCTTACCTTGGCAACAGGCCCACGTCGACTGGCCAAGACGGAAAGGAACGATGGAAGAAGCCGAAAGTACTATATAGCCGCGGTCTCCTTTTTCATTGGCTGGCGGCACGTGACGTCACATCGATACGACTCGCCCATTGGTTATGAGACCTATACGTCACTATATGCAGGCGGTTCTGATTGGTCAGCGGGGAAGCGGCGCGCGCACCGCTCGCGCCTCTATTTCTGGCGGGAATTTCGTTCACGAGCGAGCGGCAAACGAGCAATTTTTGTACAATTGAGAAATTCGATTTAAGATTGTCTGGCATTCTTAATTTGTGATTGAATTGGTGGAAGGTATATTCAATCGCTTTGTTGACTTATTTTCAGTTTGTTGTTCTTTAGCTGAGCTCAAGGGCTAAGAATATAGAGACATCAATTGTATTTGTAGTAATTTACCACATCGGTATGTGTTTTAAATGGTCACTAAACTGTAATGTAAATCATGTTAACAAGTAATTGGATTAACAGCTCTTTCTTAAAGGTCATCACTGTATGAGATGACATGTTGATGGGTTTGATATACACATATTTGCAGTAATTACAGTTATATCAAGATCACAAATTCCCCATCAGTCTTTCTACCAGTGAACGAATATAATTTTCTCTCTCTTTCTCTTTCTCTTTCTCTTTCTCTCTCTCTCTCTCTCTTTCTCTTTCTCTCTCTTTCTCTTTATCTTTCTCTCTCTCTCTCTCTCTCTCTCTCTCTCTCTCTTTCTCTTTCTCTCTCTCTCTCTCTCTCTCGCTTCTTTTCTCTTCTCTTTCTTTCTTTTCTTCTATCAGTTTCAATGATAGCAGCAATTATTTAAATACTCTGGTTTAGATTTTTAGGTGCATATACATTTGAGTGAAGATACATTCCATTACAACTTATAACTGATTTTTTTTATTTTGTTTTGTTATATAACTGATTTTTTTTTCGTTTAGTTTTGCAGCTGACACGAACGTTCTTAGTGCAAATAACTTGTTACACAATCTTCCAGAAATGTTATACTTAAAAAAATAATTCCTGTACTGCAATAGCGTAACCGATTTTGTCATCAAGCCTCCAGTACAATATGGAGCCCATCGAATGCCTTCTCGACATTTTACGGAGTGTTTGAGGAAAATGCTTGCATCAGCCAGGAAGGAATGATGCCGTCTGACGCTATGGCCAACACAAGGTCATGTTCAGTGTCAGGATTACCAACCAAGACAAAAGTGATGTCACGTTTAGAGCCTATGACTTCGTTTATTATTGTTGTTGTTGGTAAATGTGAAGGTGGGAAAGAACTATGTGAAGCTTTGGCGAGGAAAGGTAAAACTTCCACCATTCATAAAATGTCGGATCTGAGTGATGATGACCTGCATTCATGGCCATTTTTTTTTCTCTCCTTTTTTCTCCCCATTTTGATGGAAGGAGAAAGTTTCACGCGGCATATTTTCACTATGCTCTCGTGTCAGAGAACATGTGTATATCAAGACAAGATGCAGTGACAATTACAACCTTTTTTTAAACCTTAAATAACCTCTATTGGTCCAGACGATGCCAGCGGTAAGTGGTAACGGTAGATGCAGTGGAATGAAAGCAGTTGAAACGGCGGCTGTAGCTGTGTCGTCCTCAGTTGATCATAAACAGACCTACACTTCAGAGTCTCTGTTCATCCTTAGAAGGGTTTTAACCAAGGGATAAAATGTTAGTAATGTCCCACGGCTCGAAGGATAAAAGGATCGGGATAGTTTGTGTGCCTTGACGTAACTTAGCTTGCGCATTCCACGAGAACGCATATGCTACCATATTACTCCCTCGTTGGTAACCGGCTATAATATCCTCTATACTTATATAATCTATTTTTTTCCCCCATATATTTTGGGAGCACTGTGATAAAGGCTTCATTTCCGTGAAACTTCTCAACGTTTCTAACAAAATTTATCGATAGATTATAATTTTAGTGTCGATCTGAATCTCGGAAGAAATCAGTATGAATAGGATTCTTTAGGATTCTTTCTCCCAAGTCTAGAATCATTTCCGGCTGACATCAGACTGTCGGTGAGCAGGCGGTGGTGATGAGTTGAACCAGAGAGGGCGGTGAGGCCTTTAATTGATAAAGGGTCAGATCTTGCTTTATAATTATCATCACACGAGAAAATATTTGGATTAGAAACATGTCCGAGCATTTCAGCAAGTGAAATGTTTTCCTCGTTCCTTTTGCCAGTTGTAGGTATGTATTTGTGACGATGAAAGTATAACATATGGTTCAGTTTAATCCAAATATCGTTTACATCAGTCCTATATAAGGCTTGTCATGCAACAGGTTCATGCAATAGGAAAAGATGTAGGTCTATTCCATTTATGAATTACATCAAATACTACTGAAAAAAATAAACATAATAATAGCCTTTATCTGCAGCTTATCTGCAGTTCTTAGAATTACTTAATTTGCCCAGATCATGAAAGTTTGTAAACACATAAATAAGCTTTGAAAAATATTTACTTATTTACAGGAAAACTTGTAAATCAACATTTTATTTACTTTTGGGGAGAGAGAAACATCTTAACAGTTATTATCAATTTATCCCATGACGATTTGAAGCTCCCATGTATTAACAGAAATAGAGTTTACATTTGATGGTAAGTCCGTCCTCCCACCAGATGCCAGCCAGCATTTTGTTTGTATTCCCGCCAAAGCGCAGTCGCAGATTTTGCTCGTCTTCTTCACCTATATGATCATATAATATTATTTTAAAATAGTATAGTCACTACATGTGCTGATAAAAATAATACGCAGAGTAGTTTTCATGTTGTGGGGAAAATATGTTTCGTGATTTCCTGTAGATTGTTGGAACTGCCATGTTGGAACTCGCCGAACGCTTCTCTGATGTTTGTCAGTTCAGAAAAAGAAAAAAGAAAAATCTAGCTAACTTGATCCGGCATACTACTTTAATTTTGTTATTTTATCTAAATTAATATGATGTAAATAATGAAAACAATATCATCGAAATATAACTAATTTAAGAATGTACGTCCACCATTAAATGGTTGATTAAATACAATGTTCCAGAGCTTTATTGGGATAATTAGGTGCCTTGCCGGTGTAGTTTATACACTGAATTGTTAAAACAAAATGCAAAAGGCAAAGGCTCCATGGCTCTGCTCAAGATCTCGACTTCTGCTCCGGCGAACGGAAGAAGCTCTGTACTACGGCTTCTGTCAGGCTTACCAACCCTGCTGACACTAGCGCAACACGTGGGGTGAAGTGAGCCCACGTGGTGAGGTCGCGACGTGAGTTTAATTGGCTTTCTTGCCATGAATGAACGCGTACAAAGGTTAATGTTCATACTAAATGTTTGTCGGATGCATTAGCGTCCAAAAAACATGCATGATCTTTTAGGTACAGTGATCCAGAACGGTATTGATCGGTATAGTGATTCCCATCACAACACATACCCTACTTTTTCGCAGGGAAAGGTTGAAGAAGAAAAAAAAAAAATTAACTAACTGTACAATATTCGTATCGGTGAATGAAATCCATAATCCAACACTGCAACATTTTAAATGTGTGTACTAGAGATTCTTGGCTTCAGCATGCACTCTGTGACGTCACGACCTGGCTCTCCTTACTCCTTTCCACCTGGGAAACACGCATC
>NW_028234404.1:40448333-40453333 GCF_977035675.1 Penaeus japonicus | reverse complement strand
AATGCTTCAGATAGAGCAATGATAATAAATAGAACAGGATAACAAAAGTAATCTCATAATAAAAACAATAATAAATAATGTTATTTGTACTAAGCATTATGCTGACAACCAAAATACTGATGGAGTGATAATAGTGAAAAAAAAGAAAGAAAAAAAAAAGGGAAAAAAGAAAGAAAGAAAAAAACTAACAATAATGATAATAATAATAACAATAATTAAGAACACGGAGGTGATAAAAATAGACAATTCAATATGAACAATAGCAATATTCATTATAATTACAAGTCAAAATAGTATAGCAACTTTGCATGTAATAGTAAAAAAGTTTATATCAAACACAAATAACAATATCAATGGAAATAATAATAATAAGAATAGGCAAGGGAATAATAATAAAAGAATGACCAAAGAGACTAACTACATCACAAGTAAATCTAATCATAATAATGGTAAAACAAAAAGTAGTAGTAGTAGTAGCAGCAAGTAAAAAATGTAAAAATTCTTCTAATATATTCGAAATGAAATCAAAATAAATTATATGATGATCTTGATAGGGCAGCCATAATGATCATGATGATAAAAAAATGTATCAATGACAGTAATGTGGCAACAGTATTAATATTGGTGATGGCGTAAGATTCTTATTTTAAAAAAGAAAGAGAGATTTATATGTATTGTTAATAACAACTATAATAATAACAGTAATGATAAAAATACTGATGATCATCATCAAAATGAAGATATTAATGATAATTACAATAATAACAACAATAATTATGATCATCCCAATGATGATAATGATATGTTAATGATAGTAATTAAATGATAATAACAAAAATAATACTAATAAAAACGATATAAAAAACAGTAATCAATATAGCAGTTGTTGTTGTCACTGTAAAAATATTAATATCAATGACAAAAATTGTAATAGCAATAGTAATAATATCAGTAATAATACCAAATATCATAATAATTCTTATTTCATAGTAAATGCATAATTACATTTTCCAGTTGTAAATCTCTTTTTTTTCTGTCAGATGATGCCCTGCATTTTTATATTTAATCTCTGAGAGAGAGAGAGAAAAAAAAAAAAAAAAATTGCTTTGTATAGCACAGGACAAGGTAGGATCAAAAGGGCTATCTATGTTCTCCACCGGGGGGTTGGGGGGAATCAAAATTGTATTCTGAAGAGATAAAGATATTTTAGAATCAAGTCTGATTCCCGAGAAAGCCTTTCTGTGACTGTTGCACGTCTGCACACAAATATCTGATACTGTCAGGATTCTGACATTTTGCAGGCCTTCACAGAAATAAAAAAGTTGTTTCTACTGTAATTGGTTTTCTTCATCTTAGTAAATACTCAGGGGAGCATCAATCAAAGGTATAATGAAAGGAAAGGTTATGCATCTATTCTTTTATAGAACATAAGAAGAGTTCAACAATTTATTACAACATTCAAAATATATACAGTTGATTCTCCATGCATGAAGTTTTATATATAACTTTTAAAAAACTGTGTCATTTATAAGTTACAGTGTATGAAACCAGCTTTTGCAGTCATTCATACAAAAACTGAAATGTTAATCTGGAGTCGGCCAGGGAGAATGTTCTAATATAATGTGCACAGTAGACAATAAAATCAAAATCAAAATCAAAATCAAATGAATGGGATGTACACTTAAACAAACTTCACCATGGTTTAGTAGTGTCAATGGTATGGCAATTATCAGCTCCCACAATATAGCACCCAGTCGCTCACCACATGGCCCGCTGCACTCCCGAAAGTTTATTATAATCAGCTTCATGGCGCCATACTATACGGGAGAGACGCCATCTGAGGGAGAGCAAAAAGGTGCATGATGTGCTGAGCATTTCAGAGGTTTGGTATTCAGTGCATGCATTACAAACTTCTAAAAATTAATGATGACAAGGACAAAGAAAAGTGAATTGCAAGTCAAAATGTATCGGAAGCATTGGGAAAGGTGTAAGAAACAGTACATCTAAGAAATGCAGGTATTGGGAATGTACACATGAGATGTTGATGAGATAAAAAAAGTGGAATGAAGATAGGAGATAAATAGGATGAAGAGAGGAGAGACAGCTTACCAAAGTCCACATCCCAGCTTTCCTTTTTTACAAATTTGCGAAGAATTTCAAATTTCTTGTCCAGTCCTTACTCTCTGGTTCAAAATGAAACACATTTCCTTTTTCAATTGAAGCATTACAATGCTCTTTTCCCTTTCTTCTGTTAAAGTGGTGTAACTTTCAATGGAAGTAATCATAGAATATGCCTACATACCTGGTCACAAGGCCACGTGGTCGAGAGGTAAGAGCACAGCGCTTGTGCAGGCGAGTAATGCTAGAGTTTGTTGGCAGGGCTGCAATCTCCTTGTCTGCAATTTCCTGTCATTAAAAGACCAAACGAAAAATAGTTATTTTCACAGGAATTCAATAATACATAGAAGGGGGAGGGAGAGAGGGAGAGAAAAAGAGAGAGAAAGAGAGACAGCTGAGAGGAGGGAGGGAGAGAAATAGAGAAAGAGAAAGAGAGAGTCAGATGAGAGGAGAGAGAGAGAGAGAGAGAGAGAGAGAGAGAGAGAGAGAGAGAGAGAGAGAGAGAGAGAGAGAGAGAGAGAGAGAGAGAGAGAGAGAGAGAGATAGAGTGATAGAGAGAGAGAGAGAGAGAGAGAGAGAGAGAGAGAGAGAGAGAGAGAGAGAGAGAGAGAGAGAGAGAGAGAGAGAGAGAGAGAGAGAGAGAGAGAGAGAGAGAGAGAGAGAGAGAGAGAGAGAGAGAGAGAGAGAAGTTATTTAGTTTACACATCAACTTGACAAATATTTTCTTATTTCAAACACAATTGCTTTAAGAATATGCTTCTCATTGTTATTTCCAATAAACAGTAAATTAGGGATATAATGTCAAAAAAAGGATGCAATACATGTTACTTATAGTTATTTGTGATTTGTCCATCTTTTACTAATACTTCGATTGTTACAAACTACAGCAAACACACTACCGAATCTTACAAGTAAAATTTCTAATTAATGTAGCACCTAATATTTTACGAGTAACTGAGTCTAACGATATCGAGGATGGTCATATAAGCCTTAACGATTAATTTGTAAAATTGTTTGAAACTCTAGTCATTATGGAGAGCAATGACAGAAAACTAGACCATTATTACAGAAGCAAACATGAAAATAACCATACAAGTATCCTCTTTAACTTGAGTATATCTTTACACTATAAGCTATAAAAAAAGTAGAAAGTAGATCTTAACAAACAAACTATTTTGGAGTATGTAACCCTTGAATTTGAGTTCCACATATGTCTCTTAATACCTATGATATGCATAGAAACTAATAACTATTTATACTACATCCTAAAATTTGCGACGAGCTGAATCAGTCAAACATTCAACCAACTCAAGGGAAATGAGGTCATAACTATCCGAGTGAAAATTTTCATCTTTTTTATCAAAATATTTAACTTACGAAAAATAATAGTGAGCAAAATAAAACAGACTAATAAAAAATGGAAAACTATCAATATAAAAACCAGGAAGAAATAAAGTAAAATCTTTGATTCCCTAAACAGTAAATCTTACAAATTTGCCTTGAAACTTGGATTTAAAACTCTGGAACTGGAACCTTCAATCTCAAATTCCCACGTGCTTACAGATTAATGTCAAGTTACTGCTACTGCCTCCATGTCTGCGTGCACCCTGGCAATTCCCTAAAACCCTTCACATTGTATAGTCAGGCAAGGTATGAGCTGGGGCTGGCCTCTTATCTAACCATAAATTGCTAAGGAGGCCTACAAATTTTATCTTGCATGACTGTATGCGGTGGAAGTTGGTTGACCTTTCCCGGAGCGCCATTTGGCATGGAGGGTGAAACGGTCAATAATATTCCTTGCTGTATTCCCATGACTAAGATGCTGAATTTTTATGTCAAATTTTAATATTGTCCATAAAACTAAAATATCAACCCTTTAGCTGTGGTATTTTTAGTTTATACAGCTTTGTGTCGGTATTATCGTATTTGGCCTGGCCCATCCGCATCTAGGCCTATTGCTTGCCTTGACAGCAAATGATGCCATCCGCGACAAATGAGTTTAAGAATGACTGCATTTGATAATCTTATCCAATAAATATTCCAGTATACTCTCTTGATGAACAGGCTAATGACAAAAGTCTAATGAATAATGTAAATCAATCATCGAAAATCGAAAGAAACAAAGATATTACAAACCTTAATCTGCTCTGGAATTATCTTATTCTTTCGAAGTGCGTTGATGTTTAGCCTCTCGAAAGCAAACTCCTTGACCACCTTGCGGTTGCGCACTTCCTTAACCATTTTCCAGTCTGCATATTTGCCGATGGTGGGAGTAGTGTGAAGGCCACATGACGGCAGCTGAAATTGCAAAAGAAGAAAAAAAGAAAAAGAAAACTAAATTAATATCAAAATGATAACAAAAAGCAAAGACAATAAGAATAACAACATCAATGTAGACCTCAAAACTCTTTCAATGAGAAATTGCTGAGGCGGCACCTTGTTTACAGCAAGCGACAGCTGTGTTTTGCAATTGCTATCGGCGGAGATGAAGTCGTGCCAGACAGTGTTTTCTGCTGTCGCAAAAGTTGTTTATGCCGATAGCAATTTTTAAAAACAGTTACAGCAATAGACATTTATTCTTCTCAGACACTGGTCTGTTTGCCTTCCTGGAAGTGAGAAATATTGCTATTATGAAGGATTAGTCATTGACAATGGGGGCAGATGCAGCTAGAAGTAGGCCTACCTGACCACCTGTTTACATTTCTTGATTTTCTATCCTATTTTCTGCAACCATTGTGTTTAACAATGTTTTACTGTTATTAATGATGGACATAATAATAACAAAAATAGTAAAAGAAAACTTATTTTCCCTTAAAATTCAAGGAAAGGGAGAAACAAGCCAGTCCCCATTGGCAATGTTTTATTCCCATGCACTGGTCAGC
>NW_028234404.1:40368333-40370833 GCF_977035675.1 Penaeus japonicus | reverse complement strand
TATCTCATTTTTTTCCTGGAGTTGTTCATACTGGTTGCGTAAGAGTGGTGTCAATCCAAAATGTTCTTTATTCTCTAAGATGCTTCTACATCCTCTGCAACAACTTGAGATAATCGATTGGTTAGGCTTGTGGTAGGAATGGCTTTACTCGTTGCACTTTAAACAGTGTTCATTCTAGAGCCTAGCATTCTTAACCAAAGGTGGTATCTTTTCCTGTGGGTTGATTCCATGTCATTAATTCTTTGAATAGTTACCAGTACACCTTTTTAAAATTAACCATTTCTGTTTGCAGGATCATGATGGGTGATGTCGCCAGAGTGCATTACCCTTGTTGGATGGCGTACTTTTTATATATAATTTTATTTCCTATTATGATGTCTGGTCTTCCTTCTACTCTTGTTTCGAAGAACGTATCGAAATCTGGTCCAAGGTGAGCGATCTTATTTCGACATATGAGAATGTTCGACTCAATACCTTTTAGATTGTTGCTCTTTTGGCCGAAGGTGAGTGATCTTATTTCGACAAATGAGAATGTTCGACTCGCTACCTTTTAGATTATTGCTCTTGGCCGAGCGAGTGGCATGTGTACTGACCCGAGAACGATGCTTCTTCGATCTGTTTGTAATTCTGCCGCGAGAAAATCTTCGCTGAAGTTATCAATAATTTCATGTTTAATATTTCTTTTAATGGCAGTGACGACTCCGATGTTCCTTTCGTTAAATATATTTCGTTGATAAACATTGTAACCAAATGTTTTGAATGGCTTCTTCGTCTTGTAGGCAGTAAGCATTGATCAGAGAACGTGCCTCCATTCACGCTAGCTTAAGATAATATGCTGAATTATTTTATATCTATTCTTGGTCATTGTATGTAGAAAGAGGTTATGTTATGGCAGGGTCTATGGATAATTTTATGGCAATATAATATGGCAATATTGCTTGCCGGCGTATTGCAATTTGTAGGTAGTGAGGTCGATGGTCCTTTTAAATAGGATATCATTGATAAGTTGGTCGTCAAAGATATCTTGGTGGATGTCTATTCATTTGATGATGTCTAACTGGATTCATTTTACTATATCGTTGTGCGTCGCTCGTCTGGGGATGTATCCGATTCTTTTCTCTCTTGCTCTCAGTCTCATTTCCGGTAATCTCTGCAATTGCCTCTTGAAGCACCCGGCCCCTCCTGTAGTGCTTCTTGATTTTGTTGATGTAGATGATGGTCGACTGGAGGAGGCGGTAGGCGGCATTCCTTGTCGTTCCTGTTTTCCTCTTGTTGTGCTTGTTAGTTTGTCGTAAACTTCTTTGTTCTTGATGTTGAGTCTTATTGTTTCTTTCTTCGCTGTAAGGGGTACCGTGCCCCCCCCCCTCCGCAGAGACGGGATGTAGGGGTCGTTCAAAGCGGATTGCAGAGACTTCCCTCGCCAATGATTCAGATCAGATCATTCGAAAGCAAAGATTGCGTTCAGTATCGAGTACCTTTGACACGGATTCTTAATTAAGCACTGTGATGTTACTGTAGAACAATTCGTCAAATTCAATAAAGTATTTATGGTGTGACATAAGAGGGTTGCAATAGGATGATGCACTCAGTAATTGTGAAATATTTATTTCATCAGCATTGCTCTGCATTGTTACCATAGCGTGTAATTATACAAGTGCAATTCTAGAACTAAGATATTTCCTCGAGTATCTTGAACCTCGTATATAATGTAATGTGAACTTGCTAAGAACTGGAAATCACATACACACACACACACACACACACAAACAAAACACACACACACACACACACACACACACACACACACAAACAAGCAAACACACACAAACAAACACACACACAAACAAACAAACAAACACACACACAAAAGTAAACACGTATCGTATTCCTCCATTTTTAAGCCATTATTCTAAAAGCCTCATCTCACATCGCACACTAAGGAATCGACGTTCACGATCGCTCCGCCAAGCAACAAAGGAGGTCTGAGTATCGTTTGCACTCGCGTCCAATGCAGCTTATCAACAACCACTTATCTCGCGAACCTCATTACCGGTTTTAAGTCGACGATAGACCGGAAGTGCATTCCAACAAAGCGTGAAGAAAGTAACGATTTTTTGTTTGTGATTACGCTCAGCTAATTAGCACCTCTGGCTTAAGTGCTGTTCTTAATGCATCGAGGAACAAATTAACGCTGTGAGAGTTGCTTTTAATGAGGATTCAGTCTAAATAATGTACTCATGCTTAGTCGCCGCCGCAATTCTTCCGTCCATCTGTCTCTCCCTCCCTCCCTCACTTCTTCACCCACCCCACCTCACTCTTTCTTTTTTGTCTATCTATCTATCTGTCTGTTTCTCTCTCTCTCTCTCTTTCTCTCTCTCTCTCTCTCTCTTTCTCTCTCTCTCTCTCTCTCTCTCTCTCTCTCTCTCTCTCTCTCTCTCTCTCTCTCTCTCTTCTCTCTCTCTCTCTCTTTCTCTCTCTCTCTCTTCTCTCTCTCTTTCTC
>NW_028234404.1:40358333-40360833 GCF_977035675.1 Penaeus japonicus | reverse complement strand
TGTTTAATATGTACTTTTAATTTGTATCTATTTAGAAATCGTTAGAGGACATTTGAATTTAGCACATACAGATGAATGATTATCTATTTCTGTTTTTATAGTGCTGGGAACATGTTGATAGATGTCTTTTTGTTAGCCTATCTTATTTGTATCATGTGTTTGAATATACGTTTATATGTGTAGCTGAACTGGTATCTAAAATTCATGTAAAGTTTTTTTTTTATGCATATTTCCTTTGTATAATCCATGTTTAATACGTACATACGCGTGTGTGAGTATGTGTGTCCATGTATGTATTTGTGTTAGTGTGTTTTTCCGGCTGACTACATTTTCCGGTGGAAAGATTTCCAGTAAACATGAATAACACGGAGCGCAATATAAAAAAGGATACTGCAAGTTTATTCCCGATTCGGAAACATTGCGTTGGCATGTTAAAAAAAAAAAAAAAAAAAGTAATAAAAAGCAACCCCCAAACAAAAATATCCCACTAAGCTTAAAGTATCATGTGTAGCCTCCATATTTCTGGCAAAAACGTAAACGAAAGAATGAACTTAAAACAAGTAATAAAACACAGAGACAAAATATTACCACAGAAAACAAACAAGAGATTAGTTTAGTTTTTATCTGTCCTCGTTTACGAAATCCACGACAGTGATTTACTAAAGAGATGAAAAGTGTGATGCCGATGCACGTGTTTTACGTAATGTATTTAGAAGTGCATCAATCTAATTTAGAATGCAACGTTTAAGTGATGCAGTTGGTCAGTATACGATATAAGATCTTTATTAGCTTTCGGCTTTTTATCATGTATGCAGTATATTGATAGTTTTATGTTTTTATGTTTATCTTTGCTTGCTTACCACTTTGTTCGAATGAATACACTGCGTTTTAACTAAGAACATTTTCGTGGTGATTGTATTTATGTGCAAAATACATTACTTACGTAAAGAAGATTAAGATATTAGATAAAACTACCTGTATTATTACTGCCAGAAATATGTTAATAATAATCGAAATTCTCCACTATTTTCCACACCCTGGTCTGGAGTTTCGCGCTTAAACTGACCGCTTGTTAATCAGTTGAGCGATCAAAGTTTTATCTGTTGCTTATTTGTAAATATACAACGCACCACGTACCCTCTTATGACATATTAATGAGACCATCCAACAAATTAAGATGGTAAGTAAATGTATCGGCATTTTCCTTTATCATTTTAATTCCGTAAACTTTTACTTAATATTTGTTAGGGCCATGATAAACAGCGGCGTACTGACCTCGCCCAGCCACTGAGTGAAGCTGGGAGAAAATATTGCCTTTGTACTGGGCTATGTCTGGATGCAATTCTATTTATAGAATCATAATTGGAAGAATTATATTTCATAGTTTCCCAAAACTCGAATGAGGCTTCATGTGTGCAGGAGAGAGAGAGAGAGAGAGAAAAAAATACTCAGCAGTAACGTACAGACTGCATTTTGAATTTATTGCAGTCAGGAACCATTTAGAGTATTTGACAGCATGACAAACCATTGGTTTTGGTCATGCGTTTCATTATCTGTATAAAGCACAGGGTGGATTTCCATGACAAGGATATCATAGTGGTATTAAGGTAGGTATAATTCTTAGTGGAAAATCAGAAATAATTCAGCATCAACGTAATGCAATGGTGTCAACCATAGTGGCCGGGGATAATGAGACAGCTTATTATATTGATTTATTACAACCACAGAAGAGGCTGTAGAAGATAAAGTAAAAATAAGGCCGGGTGGGGATTTTCTTATTCGTTTAAAGATAGTACCCGGAAGATAGAAAACATTCCAGTAAGTCAGATATTAAATACAGTAATTATTGTTCCATTCCCCGCGTAAGAAGACCCTTTGTCCTGCGACCTCTCTCTTTCAGCGCTTAACAACCTTGTTTACGAAAATGATAACAGTTACGGAGAGCGTCATACACACATTTCACACTTCGACCTACAATGATTAACAAGAAATAACATGTATTGCCCTATTGTTCTGCGACAATGTCATTCTTTAGTTCATTTTCATTCCATTAGCTTCAATAGAAATAAATACCAAATGGTTGAGAACCCGTCCATTTGAAACTCTTCTTCCACCCCCTCCCCCTCCCTTATCACATCTTAAAATCACGGACTAACGTGATATATATATATATATATATATATATATATATATATATATATATATATATATATATATATATATATATATATATTCAATAGAAATAAATATCAAATGGTTGAGAACACGTCCATTTGAAACTCTTCTTCCACCCCCACCCCTACCCCCACCCCCCCTTACCACATCTTAAAATCCCGGACTAACCAAGTCTGCTGTATGGCTATGGTGTAGTCGATGACCTCCGACCGGCTGGATAGGATGATGATCCCTCCAATCAGGTCAGCGCGCCCCGCCATGACCTCTCTCACCATGCCCGTCCACTCTCCGCTGGGACTCCGCGCTCCCCACAACCTGTCCTTGG
>NW_028234404.1:40333333-40340833 GCF_977035675.1 Penaeus japonicus | reverse complement strand
TTTTATTGTCTCCTGATAATGATTTTGTATGATTTTTGTGGCTTTTCTTTTGAATTTATGTATATATTTTATTTTCATTAATCGATGTTCGACGTGGCTTATGACGTCACGAAAGCTATAAATATAAGCGGGAAATAGATTAATTATCAGCCAGACAACGGTGTTTCGCTATCCCCCTGTGTGATTTTTTTTTTTTAATTAGCCGGCCGATGGAAGACTCAGCCCATCGAAGCCTCACATCATTGTATTTTATCATCATCGTAATATAATACAAGTTAAGTTCTGTTTACTGACGGTATTTGTTTATCATAAGAGCTGGACATGATTCTTTATTTTTAATTATAAATATGAACCAGTCTTCATATATTATACTTTAATACGATACTGAAGAATATTCATTAAGATCTATCTTTCACGGTTTTATATTTTTCATATGGCAACTTAATTTTAATGAGATAATGCTAAGAATTAATCCAGGGATGTCAATTGATTTCTACACGCTACCAATTCATGGAAATTAATACGAAAGGAACCCAATAATTATAGTATATTGCGGCTACGGAGCCATATACCCCGCAACATCATCATTGTTGTTATCATTATCATAATCATGTTATCATTATCATAATCATTATCATTATCATTATCATTATCATTATCATTGCCATTATCCTTATCCTTATCCTTATCCTTATCATTATTATTATTATTATCATTATCATTATCATTATTATTATCATTATTACTATTATAGTTATTATCATCATTATCATTATCATTATCATTATTTTTATTACTATTATAGTTATTATCATCATTATCATTATTATTATTATTATTATTATTATTATTATTATTATTATTATCATTATCATTATTATATATTTCTATTACTATTATTATTATTATCATTATTATTATCATTATTATCATTACTATTATTATTATATTTATTGTTATCATTATTATTATTATTATTATTATTATTATTTTATATATCATTATTATTATTATTACTATTATTATTATCCTTATTATTATTATCATTACAATTATTATTATAGTTATTGTTATCATATCATTATTGTTATTATCATTACCATTATTATTATTATTTTATCATGGTTTTATTATCATGATTTATTATTATTATTATTGTTTTATCATTATTATTATTATCATTATTATTGTTATTATTATCGTTTTATCATTATTATTATTATTATTATTGTTATTATTATTATTATCATTATCATTATTATTATTATTATTATTATTATTATTATTATCATTATCTTTATTATCATTATTATTATTACTATTATTATTATTGTTATTATCATTATTATTATTTTTTTATTATTATCATTATCATTAGTATTATCATTATTATAATTATTATTATTATCATTATCACTTTTATCATGATAATCATTATTCTCACTATCATCATAGTTCTTGTTTTTAGCATTATTGTCATGCTTACTCTAATAAAGATCATTGTTTTCAATATCCTTGTTATCATCATCATTATCATCATTCTCTTTATTATTATCATTATCATTATCATCATTGTCATTATCATCTTTTTGTTATCATCATTATCAATATCATTATTACTATTATCCTTATGTTATCATTATTATTATCATTATTATCTTTATTACTATCATTATCATTATTAGTATCATAATCATCATTATCATTATCATCCGCATCATTGTTATCAGTATTATTATCTGTAAGAATATGATGATTATTATTATCATTGTTACCATTACTATCATTATCATTAGCACTATCATCATTACTATTATTATCATCATTATCGTTATTATCCTCATCATTATATTTATCATCATCATCACTATCATCATTATCATTATCATCATTATCCTTAACCCTAATGTTATTGTTATTGCTATTTTTATTATTTTTATTGTTATCATAATATTTATTTTCATTGTCATTATCATTATCATCGTTATTACTTGTTATTATTGCTGTTGTCATTATTACTATCACTTTCATTATTACCATAATAAATTTTATCCTCTTTATTATTAACAACATTATCATGATTATTTTAATTATCAATGTTATCATTATCATTATCAATGTTATCATTATTATGATCATTATTAATGTTATCATTATTATTATCATTATCAATGTTATAATCATTATTATTATCATTATCAATGTTATAATCATTATTATTATCATTATCAATGTTATCATTATCATTATCAATGTTATAATCATTCTTACAACTATCATCATAATTAGTATTATATTTTGATAGTTCTCATCCTTATTAACATCATTATCATTACTATTACTGGCATCGTTATCAGTATTATATAAATCATTATCATAACCATCATCATTACTATTATCATTATTACCACTATTATTATAATCAACATTATCATCATGATTATCCCCATCATCATAATCGCAACCAATATCACCATCAATATCATAAAAAAAATATCAGGATAGAACTCCCCACTTGAACAGTCTCTTTGAAGCCCCATGCTATTTGGACACTTAACCCACTTTCTAGATAGCTATGCGAGGACACCGGCTGCGCCCTTGGGGACACGATACAGGGACACGAGACCCTTCCTGTAGGTCTGTAGGTCACGAAAAGGTTACGAAGAACATGGTGAGAAGAACATGTATTTGGTGAGATCTAGATGTCTTGTGATACACGATCTCTGGCCGGCATGATTGGGGTTGGGTCGAGGGTGAGGGTCAAGAGATGAACTGGTATGACCTCTATTGGTCTCTCGAGAGGTCAGAAGCTCATTGGAAATGGAATGGCTGTGTTGTAACAATTATCATATTATTATTCTCTGGTATCATCCTTTCATATACATTACCATTATCATGTTGTTGTATTGTCATTTGTTATTGTTATTCTTATCATCATTATAATCATCAATACTACCAATATCACTATCATTGTTATTATCATTATTAGTTTCATAATTTTCATTACTATCATTGTTATGATTATTATCCCTATCATTATCATCACTATCATTATTAATATCATTATCACTATCATAATTATTACAATGATTATCATCATTATCATTATCCTCAATACAAACATTATTATTGCAATTTTCATAATTAATTATTACTATCATTATCATAATCATTTTTCGTATAATTTTTCTCATAACTATTATCATCATCATAATTACAAATATCATTACTATCACTGTTATCATCATCATCATTATCACAATTACAATCATTATTATCATCACTATCATCATTATTATTATTACCATTATCATTACTATCAACATCATCATTATTATTACTATCATTATTGTTATTAATAATTATCATTACTATAGTTATTATCATTACCATCATTGTAATTATCATGAGCATCATTATTACAATCATTATCACTATCAAAATTATTATCATTAGATTCATCATTATCACCATCTCTCTCGTTTTGTTATCATCATAATTTTTGTGATAATAACAATGATAATCATAACAACAATAATGATAATGATAAAACTAATAATAATGATGTTAATGATAATATCAATAATGATAACAAAAATTATGAACATGAAGATGATGCTATAATGATGATAATAATAGTAATAATAAGGGTGATAACAAAAGGAATAGACATGATAATAATGATAATGATGATAATGATAATGTCAGATTTAATAATGACAAAAAAGATGATGATAAGGATAGTAATGATAATGATAATGTTGATAATAATGATGATAATAATAAATAAAATAACGATAATGATAATGATGATGATGATGGTGATAATAATAATAATGATAATAATAATAATAATGATAATAATAATAATGATAATAATGATAATAATAATAATAACAATAATAATAATGATTGCGATAATAGTAAGAAAAATTATAACAATGATAATGATGATAATAAGGATAATAATAACAATGACAATGATAACAATAAAGATAATACTGTAATAACGAAAATTATAATAAGGATGATAACAATGATAACAATGATGATACTAATGATAACAATAAGAATAATGATAATGGTGATAATAATAATGATGATGGTGATATTATGATCCTGATTAGCAGTAATGACAATAGCAATAATGGTAATAATTAATAACAATAATTATGAAAATAACGATAATGACGAATATAAAATAATGATAGGAATAATGATTATATATATGACAATGATAATTATGACTATTCTGAATATTGTTACTAACAGATTGTTAAGGTGAAGATTGTATCTATTGTAATAATAGTAATGATAGAAATAATATTGATAACGAAAATTATAATAGATGATAATGATAAGCTTGATGATAGTGATAATGGCGTGAATAATGATAATGATGATGATGATAATGATACTGAATAATCAGAATAATAACAATGGTAACAGTATTATCAATTATTATGATAATGATGATAGTAATAATTTTTATAATGATGATGACTATAACGATGGTAACAATGATAAAAATATTGATAATGATTATGATTATGATAATGAAACTAATGATGATCATAATGATAATAATAAACAATTTTTATGATGATGATAATGATAACGACACTAATACTAATGGAATTAATACTAACAATAATAATTATAGCAATAATGATAACAACAATTAAAATGATAATAATGATAACAACAACAATGATAATAACAATGATGTTGATAATGATAACGATTTTAATAATAAAGAAAATAATAATGATAACAATAGTCTTGATGATAATGAATATGCTGATAATAATAATGATAATGATCATAATGCTAGTATTAATGATAATCATGGCAATAACAATGATAATAGTAATAATGATGATAATGAGAATGACAATAATGATAATGATAATGATAATAATAATAATGATGATGATGATAGTATTGATAATGATGATATTATGAAAATTATGATAATGATAATAGTAATATTAATGATAATATAATCATAAAATAATAGTAATGATGATAATGATAATAACAATCATAGTGAAGGTAATAAAGATAATGATGATAATAATGATTATGATAAATCAATGATTATATTGATGATTATGAGAATAATCAGAGTAATAACAATAATGAAAATGATAAGAGTAATGATAATAATGATGGTGATGATAGTAATGATAATAATGATATTATGAAAATTATGATAATGATAATAATAATATTAATGATAGTATAATCATGAAATAATAGTAATGATGATAATTATAATAACAATCATAGTGAAGGTAATCATGATAATGATGATAATAATGATTATGATAAATCAGTTATTATATTGATGATTATGAGAATAATCATACTAATAACAATAATGAAAATGATAAGAGTAATGATAATCATAATGGCAATAATGATAATGATTAAAAAGATAATGATGATGATAATAGTGATAATGATAATTATAATAATGGTAAATTATAATAAAAATGACAAGGATGATAACAGTGATGTTAATGATAATAACGATGATAAAGATAACAATGATGACGAAAATGAAGATGGTAATAAGAGTAATAATGATGATGATGGCGATGATAGTAATGATAATGATAGTGACGATAATGATAACATTAATGATATCTATGATGATAATGACAATGATGCTGATGATTATAATAATGATAATGATAATGATTATGATGGTAATAATTACTGTAATAATCATAATTGTGATAATAACAACAATAATGATTATAATAATAATAATGAAAAGAGTGAAAGTGATAATGATAATGGTAATAATGCTAATGATGATAACAATAATGGTAAAGATAATGTTGATGAAGATATAAACGATAATAATGATGATAACAGTAATAATAATAATAATGATGAAGAAAATGATAATGATAATAATAAAGATAATATAAAGGATAATAACAATAATGATGATAGTAATAATTATAGCAGTGACAATAATGATAATTATGATAATAATAACAACAGTAACAATGATGGTTATAATAATGATAATGATAATAATAGTCACAATAATTATACTCATAAAAATGATATTACTGATAATAATAATGATGGCAATGATAATAATGACATTGATAATGATAACAGAATAATGATGAAAATGATGTAATTGATGATAGTAATAATGATATATATGATGATGATAAAAACAGTAGTAAAGAATATAATAGCAATAATAATAGGAATAATAATGACAAGGATAATAATCGTCATTATCATCACTATTGTTAATGTTATCACAGTATTGATAATAATTATGGTATTCATGATAATAATAATAACAATGGTGATGATAATATAAATAAAAAAAAATATTATCACAATGATAATAATTAAGATCATAGTTATAGTGACTTTTCGTATTTTGAACTCCTTCTATATATTTTTAGGTGCCGAAACGATTTTATGTTTTCCTAAAATATATAAAACAGTTAATTGGTTCCATTATTTTCCTAGAACTGCCCTGGGACACGAAATCCCTAATGGCAGATCTGGATAAGTATTCTTTTGTGTGTGTGTGTGTGTGTGTGTGTGTGTATGTACATGTGTGTGTGTTTGTGTGTGTGTTTGTGTGTGTATGTACTTGTGTGTGTGTTGTGTGTGTGTGTGTGTGTGTGTGTGTTTGTGTGTGTGTGTTTGTGTGTGTGTGTGTATGTGTATGTGTGTGTATGTGTGTGTTGTGTGTGTGTTTCCATGAGTGTGTGTATGTGTTTGTGTGTACAAATATATATGTGCATACATACTGCACGTTCATTATCAACTGATCGTCTCGTTAGAGTTAAAAAACCTGAAGCACAGTGACAGCCGCTCGATTGAGACGATCCGTCACAATTAGTATATGATGACAGCTCCTACTTGTAAAATGGTCCCAACTATTACAGATCGTGTGTGACCTCTATTCACTCCTTCGTTTACGCCCAATTAAACGCAGGGGTCATAATCATAGCATATGACCTGTAATAAAGGTTCTCTTTCCTTTTTCGTTCTTTCTTTTTTTCATATTTGTCTCAAGAGAAAAGTTATAGAAGTTATATCTAACGTCACTGTCTAACGTCCACATGTTTATCCCTTTAAGAATGCGAACATTTGATATCTGCATCATATCACTACCCATCATATTTTACTGTCTGCAATCATATCCATAAAAGTTCTCAGTTTACGATATATATATTTTTTTCGATGCACCACTTACGAGTTGAAGCATGTAAACCATGAAATACGTTTCGAAAAAGGTTGTAAATCATTACCGATAAGAGGACCTCTACAAGACCTGTACCGATATGTCAGTGAGGTCGAGATTCTATCACACACAGCCAAGAGAAGATCTTTTCATCTTTGTAAGTTAATTGGCTGGGAGGTTTGTGTTTATTGCACTTGTTTTGATGATGAATGCTTTGTGTCTCAGAAACCGGTTCGATATAGAATTTTGGTGATTCGGATTGCATA
>NW_028234404.1:40310833-40313333 GCF_977035675.1 Penaeus japonicus | reverse complement strand
CATTAAGACAAATTGGTTCATGTGTTGTTCACGTAAACACAAGATGGCGCAGTCTTTGACATGTCAAAAACTGGGTCGTGAATTTATACAGCCTTTTTTGCTTTGCTTTCCTCGACACGCATGTGAGTTTCTTATCAATCTTACAAGATGTCATACAGTATATTTCCTTATGTAATACAAATCGTGTTGAAAGTAGGATTAGTGATATTGAACAGATGGGACAGGATGATTGTATCGGTGTAGCTTTTGGTGTTCTTGCAATAGGCTGAACTGATAGTAAATGTATAAGCTAGCAATGATTATATATATTGCTAGATCAATGGGTGAAAGGAAACAAATATATAAAGTAAGTTCAAAGGAAGAAGAAGCAACAAACAATAAAGAAAAGTAAATAGCAAATGGAAAATAATGAAATGATTGGCAATGAAACATAAGTTCCGTCTCCAGCACCTGTCCCTCACCTTCCCCTTCCCTACAACAGTCCCTTACCTTTCCCTGACCCCCTCCCTCTAGCTCTTCCCTTCCGCAGCCCCCCCCCCCCCTCCCCCTTCTATTTCCTCCTCCACACCCTCTCCTTTACCTCCTCACTTACCTTCTACCTTCTACTCTCCTCTGTCTCCACGTTCCATCCCCCTTCTCATTTAGCTCCACTCTTCCAATCCCCTCCCCCCCCCCACTTCCTCCCTCCCTACCATCCCCATCTCCCCTACCCTCTCCTCCCCTCCCACCCCCTCCTTTATAACCACTTCCGGCCCAGTGAAGACACAACGCGAACCCGCCGCCTTGGATAATTGACCTCGCTCGACCTCTCTGTATCTCTCTCGCAGGGATCTCACCTTCCAAGCTCTTCCCATTCCCATTCACACTCCCATTCCCATCCTCTTCAGTCCTAAATCCCCGTCCTTGCTCTACCCCCCTGACCCCCCCCCCACCCAAGGAAAGAAAAAAAAATAAAGCAAGAAAAACGGCAGAAAAAAAATCCTCTTTCCCAGCATCCTCGTGTGTGAGTCCAATAAGCATCTATCTTCGTTACTGACGGCCAGCCTCCTCTTTACGCTTGGGCCCATCCCCTCCTCCTCCCCTCCTCCCCTCCTCCCCCATCCCCATAATATTATTCCCCCCCCCCATCCCCCTATTCCCCTTCTGAGACGCTCTTGGTGGGGAAAGGTGTGGTGGGGGGTTGGGGAGAGGGTGAGAGTAGTGGTTTGAGGTTAGGGGTTGCGAAGAGGAAGATGGCGAGGAGATTCAGTCCAGTCACCCTTAGTCGTGGGTGCTGGGGTATGGGGAGGGGGGGGGTTTGGGGAAAGGGGAAGGGGTTGGGGAAGGGGAAGGGGAAAAGGGGAAGGGGAAAAGGAGAAGGGGTTGGGGAAGGGGAAGGGGTTGGGGAAGGGGAAGGGGAAAAGGAGAAGGGGTTGGGGAAGGGGAAGGGCAAGGGGAAAAGGGGAAGGGGTTGGGAAGGGGAAGGGGTTGAGGAAGGGGAAGGGGAAAAGGGGAAGGGGTTGGGAAGGGGAAGAGGAAAAGGGGAAGGGGTTGGGGAGGGGGTTGGGGAAGGGGAAAAGGGGAAGGATGGAGGCAAAGCCGGAATAAGGGCAAGGGGAGGGGTGGAATATGGGTAAGAGGAATGGGAAGGGGTGGAAGTTAGGGATGGGTTAGAGGTTAGATAGGAGTGGAGGTAGGGGTAGGGGCGGGATAAGGGGAAGAAGAAGGGGGAGAGCTCTACCATGGATGGGAATGGAAGGGCCACAGGAGATAACAGGAGGAGGGGAAGGTACTGTGGGGGAGGGGGGTATCTTCTGTGGATGGGGGGGGGGGATCTCTAATCACAAGCCGTTGCTTAGTCTCCGTTTGCGGTCTGTGCCTTTTGATTATCTGCCAATAGATCTATCTATCTGTCTGTCTACTCGTTTATCTTCTTTCTTATCTGTGCGGCCATCCATCTATATATGTATCTTGTATATATATCTATTTGTTATTTTATATCTCTTTCTAATTTTCTACCTATCTTTGTATATTTTAGCCTATCTACATATTTGTATGTCGTTACCTTTCTGTCTAAATATCTATCTATCTACTTATCAATGGATGTATGGGGGGGT
Organism: Penaeus japonicus; assembly: GCF_977035675.1. Taxonomy (NCBI): domain Eukaryota; kingdom Metazoa; phylum Arthropoda; class Malacostraca; order Decapoda; family Penaeidae; genus Penaeus; species Penaeus japonicus. The sequence continues at coordinate 40,311,237 of NW_028234404.1, read as the reverse complement.
GTATGTATGTATGTATGTATGTATGTATGTATGTGTGTATGTATGTATACATGTATGTGTGTATGTATGTATGTATGTATATATGTATGTGTGTATGTATGTATGTGTGTATGTATGTATATATGTATTTATATCTACATGCATGTGTGTATGTATGTATGTATGTATGTATGTAAGTAAGTATGTATGTATGTATGTATGTATGTATGTATCTATATGTGTATGTGTGTATGTATGTAAATCTGTACCCGCCCAGCAGCCCGCCGCCCACACAGGCGCCGCCGCACTCCGAGATGGGCGCAATGGCGAGGATGGGCGTCTATTCCCAAGGGTCACGGAACAAGAGGGAGAGTAATTACCCTTCTGATCGCACAAGGGCAGACTGGAGGAGGAGCTTAGGTCTC
>NW_028234404.1:40293333-40300833 GCF_977035675.1 Penaeus japonicus | reverse complement strand
TTTCCTTTCTTGAATATGGTTTATACTATGTATTCGTGGAAATGTAATTCACTTTGTGTTAACATTTATTATATTTGCTCTTTTATTATGGGACTTTAATATAATTTCTTTTATTCTTGCTTTAATATGCATTTAATTATTAAATGTATCTTGCATATGACCTGACCTCACTTGACCCTTGACCCGTTCGTATGGTCAATCTGAACATAAAACTTTGACAATGTGTTATATTTTCTCGCGACCATTCTGTCCCTTGTGGTCAAATTCATGACCGTGTGATATTGGGAAATAGCATCACATGTGACCTTTGGTCACTTCATGACCGCGTTCTGTATGTGACCTTATCCTATGTCATTATTGACCGTGTGAATTTGTAAAAAAAATCGTTAACAAATATTACGAATTATATGTGTCTTAACTCTGATTTTCTCTACATTTTCATTTATTTTATTGTCTGCATATATGTTGTACTATATTTCTAATGCATGACTTATATATCTGCATCTTCTGTAACATGACATACTTTGTCATTAGTGAATCGTTCAATGGTCACACTCCTGACCTCACAACGGTCATCTTGTAATCCGATAATTGGATTTACAATTTAAACTGTCTTTGTGAAATTCCATATTTCTCAACATTCGACAATATATGTTTTTGATAATTTTTACTTGTGTACTTATGATTGTTAGTTCATTACAATCTTTATGGCAATTATTTCATATCTTAACATGTTTCATCACTTCATATTATGATTTATCATCACATTTAGCTAGAAATGTCGACAGATGCATGTTCGTTTCTTAGCTTTATCACTATTTCATTGTATAGTCATATTCGACTATCTTTGCATTTTCATTGCATTATTGATTATTGTTACTTCCATATTTCATTGTTTAATTGCAAGTAACTTTAATCCTGGTATGATATGGTTGTCATTATTTTAATTTAAGCAATTGTCGACTCCGACAACATTAAACATATATGTTATCATCATAGGCCTCTCCGAGTTTCCGACCTTTCGAAACATTTCATGGGTCAATCGGAAACGCCAAATATCTTATCATGATATTACTGAACGAAACGTTCACTAGGACAGTCAGGAAAAGGTTTACTTATCATTTCATATTTTACAGCTTTTCAGCTTAATTTGCCTTTCTCCAGCTACTGTACCTCACTTATCGGGCCTTCATTGCATGACGCCCATTGCATATGCATCTCACACCCTAATTTCGCGTATCTATGGTACCACAATTGAATAAACCGCGAATTACGGGTTATTTTTCGCACTCCGGTGCACCGCGCCTCGGAGATCTTGACAACCTGACGTCACAATTAATTCTCTCAAACAGAGACAGTGCGCTTATCACTTATCAGACGTTCCAGGCTTGCTAACTCCACATTTTTATTAGCTATGCACATATTAATGATATTTCTTTCAGTTGCCCCGATCTTGGCTATTACGCCGCACCTTATTTCAGAAGGACGAGTTCGGCCACGCAATTGAAATATCCTAGCATAGTCTAATAATTCATCATATTTATCTTTGTTCTCGAGCTAAGACAGCGTTTCCCCACGGGACGAGTTCAATTTGGCGCATGATCTTACCGACCACTAGCATGGTCAATCACGGTAAATCACCTATTCCTTAACGGAACGACCGCCAGGTCAATGTTATATTTATAATATTTTTTGTTCTTTCAGCTTTCATTAACATTTATTTTTCCAGTCTCATCCAATCTGACTCATGTCGTGCCTTCTAATTCATTGAAGGACTGGATTCGGTTGATATTTGGATTAATATTAATTTTTTCATATGCATACTCATGATATTTTTTTACCCACTTTGCCTCAAATCTTGACTTCCGGTCACGCCTATTTAAGGATTAGATATGGTTGGTAATTTGGCTATTATTTTTTTTACATGCATCATACACATTTACATTGTTCTTTCTAATTTGCTACTGACCTTGGCTCATTTGCCGTGCCTTCACTCCCCGAAGGACTAGACTCAGTTAGTAAATGGAAGAATTACATCTTAACTTATCATTTTTTTCATTACTCATCACTTATCAAAGCAGACACATATTTTGCACATAGTTCATCCCTCGATGAATCCGGTCTGCTACTACGTAAGTATTGTCAGCAAATAACATGAATTCAGGTAAATACTTCCTATTTCTTGTTATTGCCAAATCATATGATTTTGTTGCATATGATTAGTTTTCCATATGGAATACTAATTTCGCTATACCTTGCAGATAGTTCCTGCTGGTAACTTCCATATCTGTCGACTACCAGGACCATTCTATACTGTATACGGTTCCTGATGCAGTCAACTCCTTGCATTGTTGCAACTCTCGGGTTCATCCTGCAACCCGGAACTCCTAATGACTTTTTCCCCAGTCTGATCTTAAACAGATACCTGACTTGCAACGGCTGATGATTCGAGCTTGGTCGCTTGTTGGTTGCATCGCAAACGAGCAAGACACAGCATCACCCGATGCCTATTCGCAAGTCGTACTCTTGTATTTTTTTTGTACTATATTTATCATTACTGGATATACCAATTTATGAGTATATACTATAACTTAGCATAACTTACTTGCTGATTTTTATTTGTTTTTAAACATTATGACATAATAATATGTTAATAATTAGCAATATTACTTATTGTATACATACATTTGAAATCTTTTCAATGTATATTGCATGTTATATTCACCTAGTTAATGCATAACTACTATTATCAATTATCTTATAACATGCATCTGCATTATTTTTGCCCCTACGCCCTTTACCCTGTCCCCTCTACAACTATCGTATGCACTAGTTACGTGTATAAAGTTTTTCAGATACGATAGTGATGGATGCAGAAGGGCATGTCAACCAGACGTGTCAATCCTGTAACCAGCGCAGCCCATCTCGAAGCCTGCACTGATTGCACAACCGTGTGATCTTGTGCAATAATCGAGACGTTGCCACGGCATTTCCTGATCTCTTCGTATATTTTCAAGAGCTCCACTGATCACGGATCTCCTGTTTTCTCTGCTAAGTATCGCTGATTTTGGCATTCTTATTTCGTTTATATCTAATTTTCTTACCAATCGGGACGAATGTTTTGGGGGGCAAACGTGGACGAGCGATATGAAGGTCTTATTGTATATGATAAAGATTCAAAATTCATATCGAAGCAATAATTAAATATTTCTAGTTACTTAAACACAATGTCTCCAGTTCCAGGTCAGTCCTGAATGCCCACGTTCGGAGGGCGTGGCAAAGTCCTGCCTCATTACCCGTGGTCCAATCACCGCCGGGTCGGGCAGCTCCTTGACCAATTAGAAGAATTGTCGCTGCCCCTCGTACTGACCCAGTATCCTCCTCAAAATAGGTCATTGATAGATTTAGACAGAATTAGTTTGACCTTCAAGTCGAGAGGTCTTCCTCTCCCGTCACCTCCTCAAGGATTCCAGGTAGACAGTGTTTTAGTGCCTTTAGTGACTTAGCTTATTTCATATACTGTGCATTGTCTGTGTTTTCCTTAGTGTTGTGTTTATATTAGGGTTATTGATATATCTTTAGCTCAGGTATTATTAGCTTTGCGATAGGCTTAGCTTCCCCCTTGCATATATATATATCGTGCCTCCCTTGTAAATAATGTTATATATATATCTTGATTTTATAATATATTGTTAATGTTTTCGCTACCGTGTTTCACGTAATCCCTTTATATATTATGTGTGGGAATTAGATCAATCTCTGCTTGCAACATATTCGGGTGCCGGGACGGGACCCGTCGTGCTACTTACACAAATAGTGTGAGTATTTAGTATATATAAAATTAACACAAACTAGTCGTAGTAGGACACATCTAATAACCATCACATAAACTGGTGGCAGCGGTGGGATTCATTCTGCATACACGCACATAATCTGGTAGCAGATGGGATTCATCCGTTTTGATATATCTTGCTCGTCACATAAATCGGTGATTAAACGGCAAGATCAGAACCTCACGTCGTTAATTAGTTTATATGTCTTTGATTATTAATATATGCGGGTTTTTTTTTAGCCGCTCGCTACAAATATTTCGGTTCTGTTCGATTATAACAAATTGATAGGGACCTAGTGTTCAATATTGTTTTTGCACAATTTAGGCATTACTAGTGCGCTCTTCGTTCTATTTTTTTCAACTACGTGAAGTGGATATCTGGAGCAGTACCTCCTCATTTTAGGTTAAAAGTGTATAGTAGAATTAGAATGGATTAACCCTAATATTTTATTATTTAAGTCGTGAAACGCTCGCGCTTCTTAAATAACCCTTGTCTATCCCGACCTCAATATGGTAAAAGGACTGGGACAATTATCGCCACGTTAGTATTGTCTATAGTGTATATTTTGTGTTTTGATCAACCGTCGGCACTAAGAGGAACACGACAATCGCACGTGAGCTACTTCTTCTTCTCCTCAAGCAACTAAAGGTAGTCACTTTAAGGTTTGCTAGGCACTTGTCTCTCCTGTGTTTCCCCTGCCCCCCTCTCCCAATTGCATTTTTTTTCTCCCTGTTTATTGCAAAACTCCACCCCCGTAATTCTCCCCGCGCCCTCCCTCCCACGCTTTCTCATCTACTCTCATTTTGTTAATTAGTGCTAATTTTTTTCTACGCTATCGTTTCAGTTAATTTAACTAAATAACTTTTCTCGGTTAACATTCGGTTAACGTAATATTTCACATCATTATCAGTATGTGTCTTCCGATAATGTACGTTATTAGTTCTTTTTACTATGCTTACGACTGTTTAACAATTATTGGCTATTTTATTTTACGTTTTTGATTATTAACGTTTCAACGTTACTCCGTACTCTTGTAGACATTCACATAAAGGTGTGACATTAGTCTTTCATAGGAAGCCGATAAGTAACTTTGTTTCGTTTCACATTATTCTATCATTCTAAATCTTACGCTTTGATTGCCTCTACGTATCTTGTGTGAATTTACGATTACATTTTACTACGTATATATGCATGATTTGTTTTGTATGTGCGTTTATTTCAGTAAATAACTGCAAATCACATCATATTCTTTTGCAATAAACTTCGAATATTTTCTTATGTAGGAATTTTCTAATTTCTGTGTGATTTTCTTAAGTTTTTCGTTCCTATGCGAAATTTAACATTGAACGTATTTCTTCGAACAAAATATATTATCAAATTACCATGATCCAGATTCGTCATTTGATCTCGTGTGATTATTTCTTCTTGTGAATTTACATACTTCTTTCTTAGAATATGGTTTATACTATGTATTCGTGGAATGTATTCATCTTTGTGATAACATTTATTATTTTTGCTCTTTTATTATGGGACTTTCAGTTTTTTTTATAGATTTTCTTTTATTGCGTTTGCTTTAATATGCATTTAATTATTAAATGTATCTTGCATATGACCTGAGCCTCACATTGACCCTTGACCCGTTCGTATGGTCAATCTGAACATAAAACTTTGACAATGTGTTATATTTTCTCGCGACCATTCTGTCCCTTGTGGTCAAATTCATGACCGTGTGATATTGGGAAATAGCATCACATGTGACCTTTGGTCACTTCATGACCGCGTTCTGTATGTGACCTTATCCTATGTCATTATTGACCGTGTGAATTTGTAAAAAAAATCGTTAACAAATATTACGAATTATATGTGTCTTAACTCTGATTTTCTCTACATTTTCATTTATTTTATTGTCTGCATATATGTTGTACTATATTTCTAATGCATGACTTATATATCTGCATCTTCTGTAACATGACATACTTTGTCATTAGTGAATCGTTCAATGGTCACACTCCTGACCTCACAACGGTCATCTTGTAATCCGATAATTGGATTTACAATTTAAACTGTCTGTGTGAAATTCATTAATTTCTCAACATTCGACAGTATATGTTTTTAATATTTTTTTACTTTGTGTACTTATGATTGTTAATTCATTACAATCTCTATGACAATTGTTTCATATCTTAACATGTTTCATCACTGCATATTATGATTTATCATCACATTTAGCTAGAAATGTTGACAGATGCATGTTCGTTTCTTAGCTTTATCACTATTTCATTGTATAGTCATATTCGACTATCTTTGCATTTTCATTGCATTATTGATTATTGTTACTTCCATATTTCATTGTTTAATTGCAAGTAACTTTAATCCTGGTATGATATGGTTGTCATTATTTTAATTTAAGCAATTGTCGACTCCGACAACATTAAACATATATGTTATCATCATAGGCCTCTCCGAGTTTCCGACCTTTCGAAACATTTCATGGGTCAATCGGAACGCCAAATATCTCATCATGATATTACTGAACGAAACGTTCACTAGGACAGTCAGGAAAAGGTTTACTTATCATTTCATATTTTACAGCTTTTCAGCTTAATTTGCCTTTCTCCAGCTACTGTACCTCACTTATCGGGCCTTCATTGCATGACGCCCATTGCATATGCATCTCACACCCTAATTTCGCGTATCTATGGTACCACAATTGAATAAACCGCGAATTACGGGTTATTTTTCGCACTCCGGTGCACCGCGCCTCGGAGATCTTGACAACCTGACGTCACAATTAATTCTCTCAAACAGAGACAGTGCGCTTATCACTTATCAGACGTTCCAGGCTTGCTAACTCCACATTTTTATTAGCTATGCACATATTAATGATATTTCTTTCAGTTGCCCCGATCTTGGCTATTACGCCGCACCTTATTTCAGAAGGACGAGTTCGGCCACGCAATTGAAATATCCTAGCATAGTCTAATAATTCATCATATTTATCTTTGTTCTCGAGCTAAGACAGCGTTTCCCCACGGGACGAGTTCAATTTGGCGCATGATCTTACCGACCACTAGCATGGTCAATCACGGTAAATCACCTATTCCTTAACGGAACGACCGCCAGGTCAATGTTATATTTATAATATTTTTTGTTCTTTCAGCTTTCATTAACATTTATTTTTCCAGTCTCATCCAATCTGACTCATGTCGTGCCTTCTAATTCATTGAAGGACTGGATTCGGTTGATATTTGGATTAATATTAATTTTTTCATATGCATACTCATGATATTTTTTTACCCACTTTGCCTCAAATCTTGACTTCCGGTCACGCCTATTTAAGGATTAGATATGGTTGGTAATTTGGCTATTATTTTTTTTACATGCATCATACACATTTACATTGTTCTTTCTAATTTGCTACTGACCTTGGCTCATTTGCCGTGCCTTCACTCCCCGAAGGACTAGACTCAGTTAGTAAATGGAAGAATTACATCTTAACTTATCATTTTTTTCATTACTCATCACTTATCAAAGCAGACACATATTTTGCACATAGTTCATCCCTCGATGAATCCGGTCTGCTACTACGTAAGTATTGTCAGCAAATAACATGAATTCAGGTAAATACTTCCTATTTCTTGTTATTGCCAAATCATATGATTTTGTT
>NW_028234404.1:40273333-40278333 GCF_977035675.1 Penaeus japonicus | reverse complement strand
GAGAGGGAGAGGGAGAGGGAGAGGGAGAGGGAGAGGGGGAGGGAGGGGGAGGGGGAGGGGGGGGGGGGAGAGGGAGGGGGAGAGGGAGAGGGAGAGGGAGAGAGAGGGGAGAGAGAGGGAGAGGGAAGGAGAGGGAAAGGGAGAGGGAGGAGGGAGAGAGAGAGGGAGAGGGAGAGGGAGAGGGAGAGGGGGAGGGAGAGGGGGAGGGAGAGGGAGAGGGAGAGGGAAGGAGGGGAGAGGAGAGGAGAGGGGAGGGGAGAGGGGAGGGGGAGGGAGAGGGAGAGGGATGGGAGAGTGAGAGGGAGAGGGAGAGGGAGAGGGAGAGGGATGGGAGAGGGAGGAAAGGAGAGGGAGAGGGAGAGGGAAGAGAGGGAGAGAGGGAGAGGGAGAGGGGAGAGAGAGGGGAGGGGAGAGGGAGGGGGAGAGGGAGAGATTGGGAGAGGGAAAGGGAGAGAAGGAGAGGAAGGGAGGGGATAGGGAGAGAAGGAGAGGGGAGAGGGAGATAAGAAGAGAAGGGGAGGGGAGAGGGAGAGGGAGAGGAGGGATAAGACGTGGGGAGAGGGAGAGAGAGAGGAGAGGGAGGAGGGAGAGGGAGAGGGAGAGGGAGAGGGAAGAGATAGGGGGAGGGAGAGGGGGTTAAGGGAGAGGGCGACGGGAGAGAGAGAGGGAAGAGGTGAGAGGGAGGAGAGCGATGAGGGAGAGGGAGAGGGAGAGGGAGAGGGAGAGGGAGAGGGAGAGGAGAGGAGAGGGATGGGAGAGGGCCGAGGGAGTGGGAGGGGAGAGGGAGCAGAGAAGGGAAGGGAGATAGAGGGGAAGGGAGATAGAGGGGAGAGAGGGAGAGGGAGAACGAGGAGAGGGAGAAGAGGGAGAGGGGAAGGAGAAGGAGAGAGGGAGGAGGAGACGAGGGAGAGGGAGAGGGAGCAGGGCGCGCGCAGCGGGAGAGCGTGAGAGCGGCGAGGGAGAGGGAGCTGCTAGGGAGCTTGGGCTTTCTCTTGATAGGAGGGATCGGTCAGTGAGTCTCGGTCTCTGTCCGTCTTTCTCATAGCGTGTGTAATTAAATGGCAGCTACCATATGGTATGCACCATAACAACACTATGTATAGACACATCACACACTAAAAACAGTTAAATATCTATACCATACAGTCTAAGATCATCCATATAATCCTTAAAATAAATATACTAAATTTATATATATACATTTAACTATCATAACAATCATCACTGTATATATAACATAACTCATGATCTACGCATTCAAAATATATATATATATGCTCTCTATATATTTATACTATATTTTTATATAGATCCCATTGCCTACTACAATAACACACCACAACACCAAGTCCCCGCCTAGACATCACACTAACCAAACACATAACACTATATATATATATCTATAACTAGAATCTACTATAATTTAATCATATTTAATAACAAAAAATTATTAACTACGTTGACACTATATTATCTTATTATATATGAAATCTATAGCGGAGCTTGAGACTGATCAGAGATGAATCGTCGGCAGATGTCGCATCCGGGCAACAGACAATAGGATGTAGAGCAGAGAGCCGATCTCTTGCCGGCTTGAGAGATGGAGTCTGTCTTCGGAGAGAGAAGTGTGGTGTATATATGTCTCATATATATATTATATTATCTATATATATATATATATATATTTTATATATATATATATATATAAAGAGACGCGAGAGAGAGAAGAGAGAGAGAGAGGAGAGATGCACGCACTGAAGGAGAGACATTCATATATATCATACTATATAATATTTATTATAGATCATATATAGACTATATATTATATATATATATATATTATATATATAAACATCTAAATATACCTATATAATAAGTATATATATAATATATATGCATGCATTCATATTTATATATATATATATATAATATATATATATATATATATATATTTATATATTTATATATATAATTATATATATTGAATTATATATACTATATATTTATATATATATATATACAACATATCTACACATTCTCTTCTCTCTCTCTCTCTCTCTTTCTCTCTCTCTTTCTCCTCGTCCTCTCTCTCTCTCTCTCTCTCTCTCTCTCTCCGCCTTCTCTATATACTATATATATATATATACTATATATATATATCTTTATATATATATATAATATATAATTTGTACCTATATCTATATATATTTATATGCATATGTATATAGATATCGATGTGCGACACATAATATATATATACGCATATATATATATATTACTATATATATATATATATATATATAGTATATATATATATTGTATATTTATATTTTGTTTTTATGTGTGTGTGTATATATACATGTACTATATATATAACGTATATATATATAATAGATATATAACTTTATATATATATATTTATATATATATGTATATATATTTATATTTATATATTATATATATATTATATTATTCCTATATATTATATTGCATATTATATATATCAATATATATATATCATATTCTATATATATAAGATATTAATTATTTCTAAATATATAGAATGTGTATATTTGTGTGTGTTGTATAGATACATGTATATAAACTATATATATATATATATTATAATATAAATATAATAAATATATTACTCAATATTTATATATATTTCTGATGTATATACTATATTATATCTAATATTTTATGAATAATTAAATATTATATCTATATATATAAATATATAAATATATATATATTATAATATATATTTTGCGTGTGTGTGAGTGTGTGTGTGTGTGTGTGTGTGTGTATACATGTGTATATATATAAATATATATATATAGATTTTTTATTTTTTCATATATATACTACACTTATATATATATACATAATATATATATACATATATATATATATATATATACTCATATATATATATATATATATATATATCTATATATATAATATGATATACGATCGCTCACTCGCGTCACAACACACACACACACACCACACACACACACATATAAATAAATATCTATATCTAAAATCCTATAACTTATATTATATATTATTATATATTCTATATAGGTATATACCATGTATATATATATATTATATACTATATATATATATATTATATATATATATATATCTACTATATATATATATATATCATTATATATATATGCATGCAATAAGGAAACCCGCTGCAGAAAGGAAGGTCAACAAGAACAGAGGTAATAAAGGGGGCACAGAGCATGGTAAGAGGGAAAAAGATCATTAAAAGATGTAGAAAAAATAGGTAGCAAAACTAACAAATATCTCAGAGACAGTTAATCTCAAAAAAACTAATAGGAAAAACAATATATATATATATTACACAGAAAGGGTTACAAAGGATCCAAAAAGAGGCCGAGAGAGGGAGAGGAAGAGAGGGTGTAACCATTGTATTTACATATATTATGTCTACTGTAAATGTCCATCGAATATAATTTGCACATGTATGCTTTTGCTAATGTATTCTATATGATGCAATAATCAATGTAATCTGTATCTATCATGTTACTCTAATTGTTATATATATATATTCGCTACACTACAATAAATATGACATACATCTACGTACGCTCGTTTGCCTTCACCTATCTGTTCTAACCCTTTCACGCAGAATACACAATGTTGTTTTGTCTTTGCCTTGTAAGAGCTATGTATTGATGCAACACTTCATGAAACATTCCAAATGTCACATGTCTCAAGAAACACCTTGATTCAACAAACATTCCTGAGAAAGTCACACATTTTTGTAGAGAGTCTCTCTCGGGGGAGCAGAGGAGCAACAACTCGCTCCCTTCTCCTCGAGCAGCCCTCACTCAACTTCCTACTGTTCAAGTTAGCAATAAACCCAAGAAATCTTGATCCTGCGTGTCTTCACACCTAGGCCCGTCCCCCAATAAATGCAGAATCCAAGTCGGACCAGAGAGAGAGAGAGAAGAAGACGAGAGAGAGGAGACGACGGAGAGAGGACCCCGAGAGAGAGAGATAGAGGAGATCAGAGGAGAGAGAGAGCTGCGGAGATGAGAAAGATATATTAAGTATAAAGTATATATATAATATATATAATTATTATACATATATATATATACCTACATATTACTATAATTTATATATATTTTCCTATATACTCTATAATATAATATATAATATTATATATATATATATATTATGAGTAAAGCAGGGGACCAACCTATAAGCCCAACGGTCATCACACATCGCATCTGTAGATTCTCAACCGGCTTAGGGAACAGACAGGGTTTCGCAATGGAGATCTCAACAACAGAGCGCATCCACATCAGAGAGAAAACAAATGAATATAGGGAACCTCTGTATATGGCATCCACTTACCGCAAACGGCATTCGACTTTGTATAGGAAGAAATAGGACGAAACAAGGGGTTCACTTTATAATATTTGAACACACGTGCGAAGATAGAGCGGCGACCATCAAGCCGATGAAATCCGAATCAAAAGATTCAGGCAGGGCGATGCCATTTCACCCCCATTGTTTCCATCTTGCCTGGAAATATCCAAGAAGCCATATCCAGTGGTGAAATATCCAGGAGTGGAGGAGCAATCTAGGATTTGTTGAGTACATTGCTCTCTCCAGCGAGACAGCGAATTAACTACATAATTTGATTAACGATTTGAAGAGGAAGAGTCTGAAGGTTCGACTTAAGGTGAACAGAAAAGACTGAGGACAATCTGAGCACTCACAACTGAACAGCAAGGAACGCGACGCTCAGACTAGACATATTGAACGCATCTATCAATTATCCGTCATATATATATATATATCTATTTATTATTTATATATATATATATCATTATATATTTATTATATGGCTGGATGTTCTGCAGACAAATACATTTGTGAAATTGAGATAAAGCGACGAATTAGGCTAGGTTGGAGTGCTTGCAGCAGATAGAGTAACATATTGCGGG
>NW_028234404.1:40225833-40230833 GCF_977035675.1 Penaeus japonicus | reverse complement strand
ATATTTACCGAAGCAGTATTCCCTTGGCGGTCATTAGGGTCAGACGAACTTGACCTGTGCTCTCGGCTCATGGGTTAATAACTTGTATTTGTTAACGATTTCGGTACAGTGTCCTATGCCCTTGTCCGAAGGAAATTACAGGGATGTTTTCCGCAAACCGACGCAACCCAGTTAACCCCAGATAAATAGTGCTTAGCAGGAAATTCTGTGTCTGACAACTAATCCGGTAAACAAACAACCAAACGGCGCCCACACTCACAGGACGTACAATACCACCGGGCAAGCCGTCTGGTAGCTCATTGGTAGCGTGTCGACTTCACATCCCCGTGGTCGGCAGATCGAGCCCCGCCCAAGCTCGTGAGCTTCCATTGTCACCTGGCGGTTAATGACGTAGCTGGGCACTGCGTTGGGTAAGGACCAAGCTCAGATCGAGTCAACACTCGTTGGCACATTCTCTCACGAGTCAGCACACGCTGGCACAGGCGGGCTCGCCTTAGCGCATACAAGCCTGGCGTAGCATATGCTCCGCAAATCTGGCTTATCCTTATTCTTACCACCGGGCACTTCCGGTAAATCTGCCATCAGCAACTAAACCGCGCTCTGGTTCTCTTATCTTCATCATTATCATGATCGTCATTATCATTAAAAAAAAGTCAGAATAATTACTACTTGTATCATTTCTGTCATTATCACCCTTGTCATTATTATGATCAATATTATTGTTATATAACTGTCATCATCATTATCGGCATCATCATTATCATCATCATTAGCAGCAGTATCAGATCATCATTATTATTATCATTATTGCTATCAATTATATTATTATCATTATCATTACTGCTATCATCATTATTAACATTATCATCATTATTATTATCAATATTGTCATTGTTATTATCAATGTTATCATTATCATCAGTACTATTATTATCATGATTATCATCATTATTAGCAATACTATCATTGTTATCATTGATATCATTATTATCATCATTATCATTGTTGTCATTACCATTACTGTAATTATTATTATCCTCATTATTGGTGTTGTTGTTGTCATTACCAGTATCGTCATCATCATCATCATCATTATCATTATTATCATCATTGTTATCATTATCCTCATTGTTATTATACACTATCTCACGCAGGTGTTTTGTCGTCATGCGGGTCATAACTCATGACCAAGGGTGCTAGTGTTCCTCCCAAGATTATAACACTCGCCGTAATATTCGGATTATCCCCAATAACGCTGTCTTTTGTAACTCTGCTGTCCTGATCTCAACTTTCAAATATTCCTACGTAAGAATTTTGTTCGTTTTTTTTTTTTTTTTTTTACTTCGTACTCTCAGAATTTCCGATTTCAAAGGCTGGTAATTATCTACTTCCTCATTTTCTATCTCGATCATAGTGCTATCACTTGGCACTACAACAATAATTAATCATACTTTTTTTTCTCCCTTTGATTAAGCAAAAAGATGTCTGGTCGTTATGTTTTCATGTGCTCATCCCGTTCAACTAAAATGTCCCACATAACTTTGAGAACGACATTTGCAATGACTTAATCAGATTTGTGCTCGTACCATTTTTCGACATATGGTATGTTATATTGTTTGTACAGCATCCGATGGAAAATACGTGCAATATTATCAAACCAACACCGAACACTCACTGATTAGGTGATTGGTAGTCTATCCCAGAGCTATGCAAACTCTACATAACGGAGATTCAACTGTGCCACTCAATCAAAGATTTAGATCTGCTTTTCTCAATCATGTCCATGCACAGATTTTGTTTATCTTTCCATTATTCAAGTCCCTCCAAAACTACTCAAGTATTTACTCTCCCCTGCTTTCATTTTTTTTTCAAAGCTCCATTTTTCAAAATAGTGACTAATTTCTCTTAAGAAAATCAGACGCTTTAACTCCAATCAAAAACAGTACAATACTATTTTTCACATACCATGCCAAGTTATTTTCCTCACTTCTCATGCAGTCCGGACATAAGATCAAGCCTCTACCTCCTAATTTTCTTGGCATATATAGTCTGTGCACATCACATCAGAGCTCCTGACTTCGACATCCATCTCGTATTCCGACATAACTCCAAATCCACCTGTGTCCATTTTACTATTCCTGTTTAGTACCGTAAAACAGCATCCGTCCCAGGGGTTAATGAGCTTCATTTTTACTATTCAGTTTTGATTTCAATACGAGACAGGATATATTATTACTATTACTCCTTTTCAATGTTTATGTATTTTATTTCTTGCTCTTTGATTTTATGGGCTTCAGTTATTCCCAAGTATTTATAAACACCTCCTTCTATTCCTTCAATCTGGCCCTTTCTCGTAACTATAATTCCACATTTTTTTCATCCCAAACTCCATACCAATGTCAGAACTAAAGAGCTACACAGTGTTCCTATTAGTTTGCGAAAAAACTTAGGCCATCCATGAATAAATATGAACTAATCTTCAGTTGTTTTTTTCTCCCATTCATACCCATTGCCTGTTTTTTTTTTTCCCTCAAATTAGGTCAATGGAATCAAACTCAAAACAAACAAGGACGACAACACGTCACCATGAAATATTCTCTTGGATTCCGCCTCCACTAAACCTTGTCCCGCTGACCTTAATTAGGTCTTCCAATTCATCACATTTTTCTCAATGATTTTAGTTACGTTTCTCGCCACTTCAAATAGTTTCATGTATTCTAGGATCCAGGAATGCAGGGCAAGGTCATACGCCTTCCTTCAATGGATCCATGCAATAGCTATGTTAGTTTGACGTCTCCTGCAATCTCTCAATGTGGTTCAATCAGTCAACATGGTCTTTGGTCTATTTGGTCCCCTACGCATCCAGAAATATACTCTCTGTCTAAAGAAAGGTATGATCTTCAACAGGAATAGTAAGCAGGATATAGGAACGAAAATGATCAACTGCGCTTCCCTTCTCAGGATCCTAAATCCACAAAATTGTCCTTCTCAATGTCAACCAAGTCGGGAGTGATTGCTCGTCATTCAAAATACAAATCAATTCACTTCAACTTTCATGTAGGGTTGCAAATACTTTTAACCAGTAACCTTTGCCATCATCTGGTCCAGCAGCTTTCCAGTTGGGCATCTTGCATCGTTGGTTCTGCCTTGTAATTGTCAGATCGATTTGTATATTTCATCCTCCTTCATTTTTCAACTCTTTCAACATTCTGCACCTGTATTATGTGTTTTTTCCGTTCATTCCAAATTCTGCTTCGAATTTGTTTACTTTCTTTAGCAACATGCACTATGCTTCCATTTAGTATATCTAAATTTAATTATGGTATAACTTCTAAGGAATAGCACAAAACAATATATTTTGCCTGTACTGGTTTATGCATAATTCATATTTTCTCACTTTCACTCCCTTCTCTAAGATTGGCTGCTTAAATTCTTCCTATTCAACATTTAATCCTTTTCTTTTAATTTTGTATTTCGTTTCCATGTCTTCTCTTTTCGTTACAGATGCTACTTTACACATTCTCGTCCTCTTCATCTATCCTTCTTTTCCATCTAGGTTCTGACTTATTCTTTGCTTTATCAGTTTTTTTCATGTTTTGCTTTTTTCCTACAAAGGTACTTGTTGCTTTTATTAAAGCATTTACTTCTCTTATATCATTAACTTCGATGTATGTCAATAACCAATTAATATTCTAATATATTTCCTCTCTCAGCTTGAAAGTATGAGTTTTATGATAACCAACATATCTAACAAATTCTTTTCCTCTCATCAAAATATAGCAATTTCATTCACAGCCATTTTGTCTTCTTCAGTTATATTCTCTACATCTTCCACTGTGTCAGTGTTATTATTATCCCTTAGGCCAGTTTCTTCTTCTGAATTAGTTTCCTCTTTTATTCTGAATTCATCTATTTTCATCAACTTTCCTTGCGTATTCATTTCCATCGCCTCCTGATCCTTTCCAACCCTAATTTAATCAGCCACCTTTTTTTTCCTTATCGCCCTGGCTTGATCACAGATTCGCTGATCAGCTGTTTCAAAGAGTCCCCTGCCCCTCCCTCCCCCCACCCCCCTTGTCATTCCCTAAATATTTTTTTCCTGTATAATTTGTAGGTCTTTCATTTTCATCGGCTGCGTTACTCCTTTAGAAACAAATATGTTGACCCTTTTCTCTCATTTCTTTTGTATTGTAGTTGTTTAATCATTATAGTCAATGTAATTATTAACATTACCATTACCATCAATATTATTATAAATCTTATAATAACACCTGTTATTATTTTTACTATAATTATTTTTATCATTATTATGAATGTTACTATTATTTTTATTATTATTTCTTTCTTTCTTTCTTCTTATTATTATAATTTCTATTATTATCATTACTATGGATATAAGTATTATCATTACAATGAATATTATTATCATCATCATAAGTATTGTTATTATTGTTATTGTTGTCATTATCATTATTATCATCATTACCATTATCATTATCATTTTCATGGTTATTGTTATATATCATTACTATCATTATGATCATTACTACTATTGCCAGTACTGTTATCATTATCGCTGTTATTATTGTTATTGTTAGTATTATTGTCATCTTAATCATTATCATAATTATTATCATTGTTATCGTTATTATAATCAACATCATCATTGACATAATCCTGATTATGTTTATCATCATAACCATAATCATCATACCACAATGATGGTTGTTATTGTCATCATAATAACGACCGTGTTATTATTATTATCACTGTTATTATTGTTATTATAATAATTATTATCCTTATCCTTATTATTATTATCATTATCATTATTATTACCACTATTGCCACTATTATTATCATCATTATCACTGTGATGATGATAGTAATTGTTATTATTATCATTATTATTATTATTATTATTATTATCATTATCATCATTATCATCATTATTATTATCATTATTATCATCATCATTGTTATTATCATTGTTATTATCA
>NW_028234404.1:40188333-40190833 GCF_977035675.1 Penaeus japonicus | reverse complement strand
AGACTTTCAACCTACGATTTCTCTAAGACTTTCAACCTACAATCTCTCTAAGACTTTCAACCTACGATTTCTCTAAGACTTTCAACCTACAATCTCTCTAAGACTTTCAACCTACGATTTCTCTAAGACTTTCAACCAACGATTTCTCTAAGACTTTCAACCTACAATCTCTCTAAGACTTTCAACCTACAATCTCTCTAAGACTTTCGACCTACGATTTCTCTAAGACTTTCAACCTACGATTTCTCTAAGACTTTCAACCTACAATCTCTCTAAGACTTTCAACCTACAATCTCTCTAAGACTTTCAACCTACAATCTCTCTAAGACTTTCGACCTACGATTTCTCTAAGACTTTCAACCTACAATCTCTCTAAGACTTTCAACCTACAATCTCTCTAAGACTTTCAACCAACGATTTCTCTAAGACTTTCAACCTACAATCTCTCTAAGACTTTCAACCTACAATCTCTCTAAGACTTTCAACCAACGATTTCTCTAAGACTTTCAACCTACAATCTCTCTAAGACTTTCGACCTACAATCTCTCTAAGACTTTCGACCTACAATCTCTCTAAGACTTTTAGCCTACGATTTCTCTAAGACTTTCAACCTACAATCTCTCTAAGACTTTCAACCTACAATCTCTCTAAGACTTTCAACCTACAATCTCTCTAAGACTTTCAACCTACGATTTCTCTAAGACTTTCGACCTACAATCTCTCTAAGACTTTCGACCTACAATCTCTCTAAGACTTTCGACCTACAATCTCTCTAAGACTTTTAGCCTACGATTTCTCTAAGATTTTTAACCTACAATCTCTCTAAGACTTTCAACCTACAATCTCTCTAAGACTTTCAACCTACAATCTCTCTAAGACTTTCAACCTACGATTTCTCTAAGACTTTCGACCTACAATCTCTCTAAGACTTTCAACCTACGATTTCTCTAAGACTTTCAACCTACAATCTCTCTAAGACTTTCAACCTACAATCTCTCTAAGACTTTCAACCTACAATCTCTCTAAGACTTTCAACCTACGATTTCTCTAAGACTTTCGACCTACAATCTCTCTAAGACTTTCGACCTACAATCTCTCTAAGACTTTCGACCTACAATCTCTCTAAGACTTTTAGCCTACGATTTCTCTAAGACTTTCAACCTACAATCTCTCTAAGACTTTCGACCTACAATCTCTCTAAGACTTTCAACCTACGATTTCTCTAAGACTTTCAACCAACGATTTCTCTAAGACTTTCAACCTACAATCTCTCTAAGACTTTCAACCTACAATCTCTCTAAGACTTTTAGCCTACGATTTCTCTAAGACTTTCAACCTACAATCTCTCTAAGACTTTCAACCAACGATTTCTTTCACAACCTACAATTCTCTAACTTTTACGATTTCTCTAACCTTCAACCCAACGATTTCTCTAAGACTTTCAACCTACAATCTCTCTAAGACTTTCAACCTACAATCTCTCTAAGACTTTCAACCTACGATTTCTCTAAGACTTTCGACCTACAATCTCTCTAAGACTTTCGACCTACGATTTCTCTAAGACTTTCAACCTACGATTTCTCTAAGACTTCCAACCTACAATCTCTCTAAGACTTTCAACCTACAATCTCTCTAAGACTTTCAACCTACGATTTCTCTAAGACTTTCGACCTACGATTTCTCTAAGACTTTCAACCTACGATTTCTCTAAGACTTTCGACCTACAATCTCTCTAAGACTTTCAACCTACAATCTCTCTAAGACTTTCAACCAACGATTTCTCTAAGGCTTTCAACCTACGATTTCTCTAAGACTTTCGACCTACAATCTCTCTAAGACTTTCGACCTACAATCTCTCTAAGACTTTCAACCTACAATCTCTCTAAGACTTTTAGCCTACGATTTCTCTAAGACTTTCAACCTACAATCTCTCTAAGACTTTCAACCAACGATTTCTCTAAGACTTTCAACCTACAAGACACCTACGATTCGCTAAGACTTTCAACTACAATCTCTCTAGACTTTTCCACCTACCATTTCTCTAAGACTTTCAACCTACAATCTCTCTAAGACTTTCAACCTACGATTTCTCTAAGACTTTCGACCTACAATCTCTCTAAGACTTTCAACCAACGATTTCTACTAAGACTTACAACCTACGATTTTCTTATAAGACTTTCAACCTTTACAATCTCTCTAAGACTTTCAACCTACGATTTCTCTAAGACTTTCGGACCTACGATTTCTCTAAGACTTTCGACCAACGATTTCTTTTCTCTCTGACTTTCCCACAACATACAATCTCTCTAAGAACTGTACCCTACAATTTCTCTAAGACTTTCATTTCAAACTTAACGGATTTCTCTAAGACTTTCGACCTACAATCTCTCTAACGACTTTCAACCTACGATTTCTCTAAGACTTTCAACCTACAATCTCCTTCATAACTAAGACTTTCAACCTACGATTTCTCTAAGGACTTTCAACCTACGATCGCTCT
>NW_028234404.1:40175833-40185833 GCF_977035675.1 Penaeus japonicus | reverse complement strand
GAAAACGCTCCCCCACGCAAAAACCACATTAAAAACGATTTTGGGAATGATCAAAAAACGGTTGTTTCTATGTTTTTTATCATCTATTTTTTCTTTTACCCCCTTGAATTTTGTTTTTTGTCCGGTATTTTCCCAATTCCCCTTTTGAACTTGGCCCACAGGGAAAACCAAATCCCAACCCCCTGGGCAATTTTTTACATTACTTTAGGTATCCTCCCCTCGGCTATATCAACCTAAACCCCAAATTCTTAAAATTTATTTATATATATTTATTATTTTTTTATATATATTTATATTTTTAATATATCTTTATTTTATATTATATATACATCCCCCACCCCACACACACACAAACACACACACCACCACCCCAAAAACACCACACACACACACCAAACCCCACAACACACACCCACGTTGAAATTTATTTGCAACCCTTTCACTTTCCATCCTTTTGCATTACCTTTTGCGTTTCGCTTGCCCTTCGGTTGTTTCTGCTGGATGATGTTTTTTTTTAAGGGAGTTTTTTTAATTTCCTCAAAGTTGGCATTACGCCTCTGGGTATGTGTTCATTTCTTTGGGCTTTAAAGTGAAAAGTTTAACATTATGTATTTCGTTTTAAAACTTTTATCAAATAATCGCAAACCTTCTCGAACTGGGAAGGTGATAAAGCGAAGGAAAAATGCCCCTTTGGGGTTTGGCTCGCTGACCCTGGTTTTTCATAAAGAAGTTTCCACAAATTTGCCCAGTCTTGGGGGGAACCCATCAGGGGTGAAGGGCCATCGGGCCCCCTTTCCCACAAAACCACACTGGGGGGGGGTTTGGGTTTTAATTTTTGTTTTTTTTTTTTTTTTTTATTTAATTGGGTATGTTTTAAAATTTTTTTTTTTTTTTTTTTTTTATTTTTTTTTTTTTTTTTTTTTTTTTTTTTTATTTTTTTTGTGTGTTTTTTTTTTTATTTTTGTTTTTTTTTTTTTGTTTTTTTTATAAAATAAACACACAAAAACCCCCACCCCCCCCCACACCAAAAAGGGATATTTTTTTATAAAAATATTTTTATTTTTTTTTTTAATTTATTTTTATTTTTAAAATTTTTTATTTTATTTTATTTTATATATTTTTTTATTTATTTAATTTTTTTTTTGTATATTTTTTGTATTTATTTTGGGTTTTATAATTTATATAAATTTTTAATATATTTTTTATTTGGGTTATTTTCCCCTATTTTTATATTTTATTTATTTTTTTTAAATTTTATTTTTATATTGTATATATATGTATTTTTATATATATATATATTATATATTTATATATATATTTTATATATTTTTTAAAATTTTATATATAAATTTTAAAATACACACAAAACCACAACCCCCACACAAAACCCCAACACACCCAAAAATTTTAAATATATATTTATTTATATTTTTTATATATAAAAATTTTTAATATATTTTTACATATTTATGTATTTTATATAGGGTTTTATATTTTATATATAATATATATATATATAAAAATTATTATATATATTTTTATTACTCAAACCACACACCCAAACACACACAACACCACAAAACACCCACACACACCCCCACACACCACAAACAATATATATATATTTTTATAAATATATATAATATTTATATTATAAAATATTTAAAAAACCCAAAACACCACAACACAAAAAAACACACACACCCAACCCCAACACACACAACACAAACCAAAATATTTTATAATTTATATATATTTTTTTATATATATATTATATTTTATAATATTAATATATTATATAAATATATGTATTAGGGTAAAAATTTTGGTGGTATGTGTTTTTGGTATGTTTACATTTTATTGTTTTAATATATATTATTTTATATATATATATTTATATATTAATTATAAATATTATATATTATATAATATATTTTGTGTGTTTTGGTGTATTTTTTTTCATATATATATTATTATATATTATATATATTTTAATTAAATTTATATACACCACACACACAGTATATATATATATAATATATTTATTTTATTTTATATATATATTTATTTATATTTATTTATAAAAATTTTATACCCAAAACAACACACACTACAATATAAATGTGTGTGGTGTGTGTGTGGTGTGTTTTTGTGGGTGAGTGTGTATGTGTGTGGGGGAGTGTCTTTGGCAAAAAGAAAATGGGAAAAAAATGAGAAAAAAAATAGTCGGAAAATCTATCCCCCAAACCCCAAATTTTTTCTTTCCCCGGAAAAAAAAAAAACATGCAGGAAACAAAAAAAACGGAAAGATTCCGTTCCCCCTTATGCCAAAAAATTTAATTCTAAAATGGACATCAATTACATTTTCCCCCTTAAAACGCTTTGGTATGTGCTTCGCCCTTGCATTCCTTTAAAATTTTCCCCTAAGAGTTTCGCCATCGCCGCATTTCGTTAAAAAAATTAGAAGATTTGGAAAGGCCTTTCCGAGAGCCGGTGCCCGCGAGAGGCAAGAGGACTGGACCAAACCCCAAGGAAAAGGGGCTGGACGGGGTGGGGAAAGGGGTGGGGGTGGGAAAGGGGGTGGGGATCGGGGGGGTTGGGGTGGGGAAAGGGGGTCGGTGGGGGGGCCCCGGGGGGATGGGGAAGGGGGGGGGGGAAGGGGGCGGGGCCCGGGGGGAAATGGGGGGGGAAAAAGGGGAAAAAGGGGTCGGTGGGCGGGGGGCGGGGTCGGGGGTGGGGAAGGGGATTGGGGGTGGGGGAAAGGATGGGGGGGGGGAAAGGGGGGGGGGGGGGTCGGGGAGGGGGGAGGGGGGGGGTTGGGATGGGGGAAGGGAAGAGGTGGGGGGATGGGGGTGGGGCCCGGGGGGAGGGAAGGGGAAGGGGGTGGGGAAAGGGGGGGGTGGGGGGGGGGGGGGGAAAGGGGGAGGGGGGTGGGGGGGGGAGGGGTTGGGATGGGGGTGGGGGGGGGGGAAATGGGGGGTTGGGGGGGGGAAAGGGGGTGGGGCCTGGGGGTAGGGGGGGGATGGGGGTGGTGGTGGGGGGAATGGTTTTGTGGTTGGGGAGGGGGAAGGGGAGGGGGGGGAAGGGGGAAAGGGATGGGGGGGGGGAAAGGGGGAAAGGGGGGGGGGGGGTTGGGGGAGGGGACGGGGGTTGGGGAGGGGGGGGGGGGACGGGGGTGGGGGGCGGGGTCGGGGGTAGGGATCGGTGGGCGGGGGGGGGGGGGGGGGGGGTGAGGGGCGTGTTTTGGAAAGTCCGCAAAAAGGCCTAAAGGGGGAAGTAATAACGCCTTTTTTAAATATTCTGTTAACGTCAGTCCAAAAAGGTTAAGGAGGTCGGAATTATTTGATAGCTTTTTTTGCTTTATGTGAAAATATAGAACAGCCACACAAAACAAAACCCCATGACAGCAATGCATACGCACCACAACGCACAACACACACACGCAACCACATGCACACGGGATGCACGCCCACACACACACTCTCCTGATAGATTTGGGTGTGTGGTGTGTTTGTGTATGTATATATTTTTTTATTATATTATATAGATATATATAGATATTATATATATATGTATGGATTTATATTTTATATATTTATTTATATATTTATTATATATTTATATATACATATTGAGAGGTCTTTGATATATAGTTTTGTTTATTTATATTAGTTATAGTTATACTTCATATATATATCTATATAGTTATACATTGGATATTTATACATATATTTTTATATAGTTATAGATTTTTAGTATATATTTTATTTTTTGTTTTTTAGTATTTTATTATACATACACATACACTCTACACACACAAACACACTACACACTCAAACACAAACACATCCATTTATATATTTATAGATATATATATATAGTATATATTTAGTATTTACTATATTTTGAGTGAGAGAAGAGAGAGTGAGAGAGAGATGCGGAGAGGAGTGGAGAGAGAGAGAGAGAGATTGATAGATAGATATTTTTTATTTATGTAGATACATTTGTATATATTTATATATTGTTATATACAGTCCTTTATTTATTTATATACTTTTTTGAGTTTGATATATATTTTTTTTTGTATTTTTTTTTATTAGTGTTATATTTACATACATTATACTGTGTGTGTTTGTGTTTTATGTATATGTATATTTTTTTATAGATTAGTTAGTGATTGTGTTTTTATTTGTTAGTGATGTGAGTGGGGGAGTGGGGCGCTGTTGGACGCTTAAGGTTGGGATGGGGGTGTGGGTTTGGGGTGAGATGGGGTGTGTGTGTCATTTCTTTTGGTTAGTTGGGTGTGTGTGAGTTTGTGAGTGTGTGAGTGAGTGGTGTGTGTGTGTAGAGTTTGGAGTATTGTGTTTTTGTGATTTAGTTTTAGTGATATATAGACATCTCGTTTTGTATCCTCAGTGTGACACCTCACACTCACTCCATCTCTCTATCACTCGCTACTCGATTCACACTTCAGTGATTATTTATGAGATTTATATATAGATATATTTTATTTTTTGATATTTTAGTTTTATTTAGTTACTATTGATAAGACTGTGTCATTTATACATTAAACATCACGGTTTTTGTAGGGATAGTTTATAGAGTAGGAATTTAGTATTGTGTGTGTGTGTGATGTGTGTAGTGTGATTGATTGTTTGATAGAGAGAGAGCTGTGTTGTATCAGTTTATTATGGTTGTTAGATTTATTTTGTACAGTTTTAGTTTGTTTTTCTGTGTTTCTTGCTTTACTGCTTTCTAGCGATCGATTTTCTATCGTGCTAGTTGCGATTTTAAATTTTTATTGAAGTGAGTTATTTAGTATATATTTTGGTGTGTTTGATTAGGTGGGGGTGTGTGGTGGTGGTGGGGGGTGGATAGATATAGTGTTTTAGTGTGTGTGTGTGTGTGTGTGGTTTTTTATTGTTGGTGTGTTTTGAGTGATGTTTGGTTTGTGTGTTTTAGAGTGTGTGTTGCCTGTGTGTGTGAGATTGAGTGAGTGTGTGTATAGGTTTTTGAGTGGAGTTGGGGGGGTGGGGGGTGGTGTTGGTGTGAGTGGTTTTGTGAGTGAGTTGTGGATTGTGTGTGAGTGTGTGTGTTGGTGTAGTGGGTTTGTGGAAGAGTGTGTGTGTGTGTGTGTGAGATTGTGTGATTGTGTGGGGAGTGTGGGTGTGGAGATGTGGGTGTTTGAGAGAAGTGAGTGTGTGTTTGAGCTGTGTTATATGTATTTATAAGTATATAATACACACATATATGTATATAAATATATATATCTATATATATATATTATATATATAAATATATATGTATTTATTATATATATATTATACATATATATATAATTATATATATTATATTATATATATATATATATATATTTGTATATATATTTTACTTATTTATATTATATAATATAATATATATATATATTTTTATATTTAATATATATATATATAATCCATACACATAACACACACACACACACACACACCACACACACACACACACAACACACACACACACCACTCACGCACACAACACACACACATATATAATATATTTATATTATATATATTTTTAGTATATTATATATATAATATATAGCAATACATATACACATACACAACTGTATAAGTAATTAACATATATATCTATATATATATATATATAGTATATATATATATATATATTTATATAAATATACATTAATAGTTATATACATAATACATATATGTATATATATATATATATATATATATATGATATATATATACTTTCTATCTATCTATCTATCTATCTAACTATCTATCTATCTATCTCTCTCTATATATATATGTGTGTGTGGTGTGTTATGTGTATTTATATATATATATATTATATCTATATATTTATATATATATATATATATATATGAAATATAAACATAATAGTATATATATATATATATAATTTATAAATATATATATATAACATATATATATAATTATATATATATTTGTATAAATATATTATTTATATATATACATATATATATATAGAATACATAAAATATATACAAATAAATATATATATATATATATATTAAAAAATTAAAAAATAAAAATTATAAATATAAAAATTGGTTATTAAATAAAAATAAAAAATAAAATAAAACAAACCCCCCACCACCCACAACACTACCCAACATTATATATATATATAAATTTTAAAATATATTTATATATAAATATATATATATATTTTTTTTTTTTAAATATATATATATAAAATATATATAATATATATATCTATATTATATATATATATTATATATATAAAAAAAATATATATATTATATATATATATATTATTATTTTATATATATATATATTTTTATATATATTTTTTTGGATTATATTAAATATAAATATATATTTTTATATATATTATATATATATATATTTTTGTTATATTGAAAATATAATTTTATATATATATAATATAAAATATAAAAATATATTTTATATATATATATATAATTTTTTTATAATAAAATAAAAAAAAAAAAAAATACCACATATTTTATATATATATTTTTATATATATAATAAAATAATATATTTTATATATATATTATTAAAAATATAAATTAAAAATTAATATATAAATAATATTATATAAATATATTATCTTTTTTTTTTTTTTTTAATTTTAAAAAAAAAAAAAAAAAAATAAATAAAAAAAAAACAATTTTTTATATTTTAATATAATATATATTTTATTATATATAAATATTTAATATTTTTTATATACATCAAAAAAAAAAAACAAAAAATACAAAAAACACAAAAAAATTATTTTTTAAAAAATATAATATATATTATTATAAAATATATATATATTATATATATATTATATATATATATATATATATTTTTTAAAAAAATGGTTTTGTGTTTTGTTGTGGGGGTTTGGGGGTGGTTGTATATAAATATTTAAAAAATTATATATATATATTTAAAACTTTATAAAATTTAAAAAAAAATATTTTCTATTATTTCATTTTATTTTTAAAATTTTATATTATATTTATTTTAATTGTTTGTTCTAAAAATTTATTTATATAAAATAAAAATTATAAAAATATATATATATATAATATATATTAAAAATATATAAAAAAAATTAAAATAATATATAAATAAAATCCAAAAATATATTTTAAATATAAAAAAATAAATATTATTTATTTTATATAATATTTTTTTTAAAAAAAAAATACACACACACACACAAAAAAATTAACATTAATTATGTGTGTTGTTGTGTGTTGTGTGTGTGTGTGGTGGTGTGAGTGTATGTGTGTGCGAGTGTTATGGACAAAGGCAGAGAAAATAGAAGGAAAAATTGAGACTAATAGTCGGAAAAAAATCTTATAAACCAAATTTTTTTCGCGATAAAAAAACAAAACATGAAGGGAAACATAAAACGGAAGATTCTCGTCGTTCTGCAAACGACATAAATCTGAATGGACATCAACTACAGTTTAACACATAAGCTTTAGTATGTGCTTCGTCTTAGCATTCATAAGATTTTCCTAAGAGTTTCGCCATCGCCGCCACTCTCGACTCTAAAATAGAAGAGTTGTAGAAGGCCTTTCCGAGAGCGGAGTCCGCGAGAGGCCACAGAGGATCTGAGACCGGAACAAGTAAGGCTGGACGGGGGATGGGGGAAGGGGGGGGGGTAGGGATGGGTGTCCGGGGATCGGGGGGGTGGGGGAGGGGGAAAGGGGGCGGTGGGCGGGACCGGGGGAAGGGGAAGGGAGTGGGTGGGGGGAGGGGCGGGGCGGGGACCGGGGGGATGGGACGGGGGAAAGGGAAGGTGGTCGGTGGGCGGGGGCGGGGCGGGGGGGATCGGGGGTTAGGGAAGGGGATGGGGGCGCGGACTGGATGGGGGGGGGGAGGGGAGGTGGGCGGGGTCGGGGATGGGCGATGGTGGGTAGGATGAGGGAAGGGGAAGAGGGTGGGGGTCGGGGGTGGGGACCGGGGGGGAGGGATGGCGACGGGGGTAGGGTAGGGGGTGGGGTGGTGGAGGGGGGGAAGTGATGGGGGTGGTGTGGGGGAGGAAGGGGATGGTGGGGTGGGGTTGCGTGGGCGGGATGGGGGTGGGGAGGGGGGAAAGGGGGGGGGGACCGGGGGGTTAGGGAGGGGGATGGGGGTGGGGGTCGGGGACTGGATGTGGTTGGGGCGGATGGGGGGGAAGGCGGATGGGGAAGTGGAAAGGGGATGAGGGGGCGGGAAGGGGGATGGGTGGTCGGGGTTCTGGGATGGACGAGGTGGGGAGGGGGACGGGGACGGGGGGGACGGGGCGGGGTCGGGGGTAGGGATCGGTGGGCGGGGCGGGGGGGGGGGGTGTGAGAGGGTGTCTTTGAGACAGTCAGCCGGAAAGAAGCTAAAGAGGGAAAGTGATACACGGCCGAAATTAAATATATCTGTTAACGTCATGTCACAGGTAAGGAGGTAGGACAATATTGATGTATATTTTGCTTTATGTGAAAGATATAGAAACTCCAAAACAAACACCAATCATGCAAACGACATGCATCGCACCGCACCACCCGCTCACACGACACACAGCACACGGCACTGCACACGGGATGCCGCACACACAAAAACACACACACAACACACACACACACCACACACCAGCAAACCGCATTATAACCATACATATATATATATATATATTATATATATATATATATATATCTATGGTTTTTATTACATATATACATAAAATTTCATATATATCTATCTATATGTATATATAATATATATATCTATAAAAAATATATATATAAATACTACAATATATAGCAAACAACCCCACACACACGTACGCACACACAACACCCACACACATATTAATATAGTACATACAGTATATATATATATAATATATATTTATATATCATATAAATATATATATATATATATATAATATATATTCACACACATAAATGTATACAGACGGTGAGTATATGATATATAAATATATATATATATATAGTAATATATAATATATATAAATATATATATATATATATATATATATAACATATACACACACATATAAAGACACACACAAACAAACTCGGGAGCTAATAAGTATTCATGTGGCCATCTTTGTTTTACGACAATAGGGTGAATCACACCAGATCAGGATGTACCGGCATTCTTTACAGCTGACAACCGGAAATGCAGTTCTTTTTTATTAAAACCGTGGCAGGAAATGAGAAAATCGGGGTCAGGAATCTACAGGATGAAAATTGTACCTTTTTCACGCTGTCTATGATGTATTGCTATGTTGTATGTGTATGAATTAATGTATAAAATATGTTATATATATATATAAATAAAAATATAATATATATATATATATATATATTAAATGAATATAAATAAATACATATGTTTAGATAAATAAATATATATAATATATATAAATATATATAAATATATAAATATATAATATAAATATATATATATATATATATATTAAATATATATATATTATATATATATATATATATATATATAATGATACATATATATGTATATCTGTATGAGTGCGGTATATATATATATATATATATATATATTATATATATAGTATTATATATAATTAATATATATATATATTATAAATACATATATATATATATATATATATATATATATAAATACATAGATATATATAGTATATATATAAATCTATATATAATATACATATATATATATAAATATATGTAAATATAATATAATATATATATATAAATAGTCATATAATATATATATATATATAAAAATATATATAATATATATATATAACTATATATATATATATATAGTAAACATATATATATAATATAAAAAAAAATATATATATATAAATATAAATACATATATATATATAATATATATATATAAATAAATAACTATAATATCTATATATAAATATAATA
>NW_028234404.1:40138333-40140833 GCF_977035675.1 Penaeus japonicus | reverse complement strand
CGATAATCCCACAGATAACATAGGCCTATGTACATCATAAACATAGACATACAGTATGTATATCTGTGTATGTTCATACTCCTATTTCCGGTGTGATTATTCCCGGCAAACCGAAGGATTAGGATATGAATATAAAGAAAATATCCAGAGAAAAAATCCGCTCGAACCTGTTGTCCCGTTTTTCATGAAACCCATTTTCTTTAAAGATTTTGTTTTGCCATGCATATTAGATCGTTACGGCATTGTGGAACACACTATAGTCACTTCATTTCTTATCATTAATCTATAGTACTTTGGCGAGTGACATGATGAAGGTGGACAAAGTGTGTGTGTGTGGCAGCGATTTTATAGAAATAAATCAATCTTTTGCAGGTGATTTGATTGTTCCGGGGAGCATAACTACGTGCTGTGTGGTCGACGGTATGATGAGACGAATTAACATCTTCAAGGTGACGGTCGCAGTGGTTCGACCGGAAGGAAGGGAAAATGTTCCCGCGTGCGTGTGTGTGTATTATATGTATGTATGCATGTATACACACACAAGCATGTATATAAGCATAAATACCTACACATACACGCACACACACAGATACACACACACACACACTAATGCACACACACACACACACACACACACACACACACACATATATATATATATATGTATGTATGTATGCATATATACACACACGCAAGCACAAACAAAAAAACACACACACACACACATATATATATATCTATGAATATATATCTAAATATATTCAGTTTAGGCCTCGAACAGGGAAGTTCAAGACTTTAAACACAATTATTACCATGCATTTATATGTATATTATAAATACCTTCTAAGTACATATATAAGTATATTCAATTGAAGCTCATACAGGCATAGGCTTCAGGAAAAAAAAGATGCAGAAAAGTGGCAGGACTTGCATCTTTAAGGCGAAAACTACATCGATATTTTTAGTACTGCTCCCCTTTGGTCAACCACCTGTCTATTCCAATCTTTTTTTTCACATTGAGAGGTAAGCCATACTTTAGCTAACTTCAGAATTCGAAAGATATTGGATGCAGAAATTAGTCTATGGCTGCGTGTATATAATACACGTTTAGATATACTATCATTTCTACCTAATTATGTTAAGAGGGAGAACAAAAAGATTGTACTAGAATTTGAGTTTAATAAATATTTTAAATTGTAGTTAATTTAGGCATAGGCAGGAGTGGTCTCGTAGGTTGGGGCAGGCTCGTAGGCAGGTGCATGATGGTAAGCAGGGGCAGGCTTGTAGGTGGGTTTATACTCGGGGTACTGGGCCTCGCCCTCGTAGCTGACCTCGGCCACGTAGCCGGAGTCTCCGTTGACAGCATAGGCGACCTTCTGCAGACGACCGTCAGGAAGGAGAACGTAGTAGGAACCCTGGGTGTCATAGCCATCACGAGCCTCTTGGTGACCAAAGTCGTTACCGGAATAGTCGTCCTTCACAGCATAGTTGAAGTCATACTTGGCAGGGACCTGGAAAAAGTCACACAATATTAGAGTCGTGCGATACCAGATTTTCAATCATAACATATCAGGGATTTACATGTTTAGATATATTACTGCTATCATTTTATGTTCCCAAATATCACAAACCTCGTAGGTAGGCTGAGGAGCATAGCCATAGGCTGGTTGAGAAGGTGCAGAGGCAGCAACTGCCACGAGGGCAAGGGCGACGACAGTCTAGAAGGAAACAATATATATTAAAAGATGATTTCTTATGCACTGTTACATGTCACGGTGAAGTGGAATATGGAATTTTTCCTTTATATTAAAGTTATTTCTTGCTATAAATCTGAATTCGACAAGAGAATATTTCTAACCTTAGTGAACATGATGGAGGTAGATGAAGTGTGATGCTCCGGTAATCAACCGAGTCCCTTTTATACTGAACTCCGCGAATGTAATAGACACGCCCCTTTCTTACTTCCGTGCGATATTCACCTTGAATCATAGGCATCATTTTCCTTTCCATGAATGACCATTCTAATGAAGATTTTTTTTTACTGTAGTATTGCGTAGGTTTGTAAGATTCAAAGCAATTGAGGTTTTAATACAAAACGAGCAGCTGAATATATTAAGTCAGTTGAATTACTTCTTACTAGCTATATTAATGCATAATGAATATAGCAATTTACTTATAAATTGAGTTCACATTGTTTATTATAAAGTAATATTTTTTTTCCATATTTTTCGGACCCATTTTCGCAGGTGAAGGATGTAAGATTCAATGGAAAAATAAAGTGAAAGAGGAAAATGTTAGATATAACAAGGGAAAAATCCCATGGAAGGAAAGAAGGGTGTGTTTCCTATACTCGTAAACTTAGGTATAAAAGACACGAGGGAGGGGACCAAAGTATCAAACCCCATCTACAAATTCACGAAGGTGAACTTAAACATACTGAAGGAACTGCTATAGGCTGATCATATTCTACAATACCTTCACAAATTTCAATATACAATGT
>NW_028234404.1:40123333-40128333 GCF_977035675.1 Penaeus japonicus | reverse complement strand
ATATATACATGTATACGCCGTAGACAGATAAATTACGACAAATTCTAAAATGATTTAGTGATATAAACAACTAGGGGGCTGAGGTTGTCGGGAGAAAAATGATCGAAGCGGAGCACAGAAAAATATTTGGTTGTATCAGATGGTGAGTTAATTTATTAAACAATTTACTTGTTTCATTTAACTTTTGGTATGTTTAATAGATTTGTGTTACTATGAAGCTTAAGTAGTATAAACTAAAAAGATATAACCTTTTAAACGCTAAAAATTTCAGTATACATATATATATATATATATATATATATATATACATACATACATGCATATATATATATATATATATATATATATAATTATATATATATATATATACATATATACATATATATATATATATACATATATATCCTTAGAATATGGAGAGTTAGCAAAAATGGAGGAAATGCAGAAAAATAAACTACAGGAAAGTGGCCGCACTTGCATCTTTGAGTTGCATCATTATGTTCTAACAGTGTTCCATATTGCTGAACCATGTGTATATTTTAACTCTTTTTCACATCGAGCAGTAAGATATTTTCTAACTTAAAGAATTTAACTTCAGAATTCGAAAGATATGGGATGCGATGTGTGAGTTCATGGCTGCGTGTATATACCAGTGTTCTAGTTGTAAAATACTGTGCAAACACATTGAGATGTCTAGTATTGTTTAGATATACTAACATTTGTATCTTATAGTCAGAGGGGGAACAAAAAGATTGTACTAGAATTTAAGTTTAATAAATATCTTTGAAAAATATATTGAATTGTAGTTCATTTAGGCATAGACAGGAGTGGTCTCGTAGGCAGGTGCAGGCTTGTAGGCAGGTGCATGATGGTAAGCTGGGGCAGGCTTGTAAGCAGGCTTATACTCGGGGTACTGGGCCTCACCCTCGTAGCTGACCTCGGCCACGTAGCCGGAGTCTCCGTTGACAGTGTAGGCGACCTTCTGGAGACGACCGTCAGGAAGGAGAACGTAGTAGGAACCCTGGGTGTCATAGCCATCACGAGCCTCTTGGTGACCAAAGTCGTTACCGGAGTAGTCGTCCTTCACAGCATAGTTGAAGTCATACTTGGCAGGGACCTGGAAAATATCATACAATATTAGAATCGTACTACACTAGATTTTCATTCATAACATATCAGGGATTTACATGTGTAGATATATTACTGCTATCATCATTTTATGTTCCCAAATATCACAAACCTCGTAGTTAGGCTGAGGAGCATAGCCATAGGCTGGTTGAGAAGGTGCAGATGCAGCAACTGCCACGAGGGCAAGGGCGACGACAGTCTAGAAGGAAACAATATATATTAAAAGGTGATTTGTTATGCACGGTAAAGCTGAATTTGGAATTTTTCCTTTAAACTGAAGTTATCTTAACATCAATTTGAAATCGACAAGAGAATACTTCTAACCTTAGTGAACATAATGGAGGTAGACGAAGTGTGATGCTCCGGTAATCAAGAAAGTCCCTTTTATACTAAACTCGGTGAATGAAGTAGACACGCCCCTTTCTTACTTCCGTGCGATATTCACCTTGAATCATAGCCATCATTTTCCTTTCCATGAATGACCATTCTAATAAAGAAAATGTTTACTGTAATATTGCGTAGGTTTGTTATGTACAATCATAAGATTCTAGGGGAATGCTGAAGTTCACAAAATAGTGTAAAATTCTAAGGAACTGAGTTTACAATACATAATTTTGCATGTCACATTTTCTTTTCAATATATTAGTAACAAAAAGGACTTTTAGTCTTCCGAAATTGTACTTGCCTCCTAGGTTGGCCGAGGAGCACATCCGTAAGCTGGTTGAGAATCTGCAGATGCAGCAACTGTTACGAAGGCGAGGGCAATGATGATCTAGAAAGAAGTGTATGATACTGTATTACGATTTCCTTTCATCTGTCTTTATTGTATAAAAAAAATGTCATGATGTCATGGAATACATCTGTGAAATTGTTGAAAATGAGATATCCGAATTTTTCATAACTTCTAGAGACTACATGCAGTAACCAAGCCTACGCATATGTATGCAGTCAACCGTCCCATTTCCTTAGGATAATCACACAGGTAACATAGACCTACAGTATGTACATCATAAACACAGAAATATAGTATGTATATGTGTCTATGTTCGTACCCATATTTCCTGTGAGATTATTCCCGGCAAACAGAACGATTAAGATATGGATATGAAGAAAATATCCAGAAAAAAAGTCATCTCTAACCTGTTGTCCCGTTTTTCATAAAATCTATAGTGGGTATGTTTTTTTTCTATCATTTTCTTTAATGTTTTTATTTTGCTATGCATATCAAATCGTTACGGCATTATGGAACACACTATAGTAACTTCATTTCCTATCATTAATCTATAGTATGCAGGTTTATCTCTTACTTTGGTGAGTGACATGATGAAGGTGGACGGAGTGTGTGTGTGTGTGTGTGTGTGTATGTATGTACATGTACGTGGCAGCGATTTTATAGAAATTAATCAATCTTTTGCAGATGATTTGGGGAGTATAACTACGTGCTGTGTGGTCGACGGTATGATGAGACGAATTAACATCTTCAAGGGGAAGGTCGCAGTGGTTGGACCGGAAGGAAGGGAAAATGCTCCCGCGTGCGCGTGTGTGTATTATATGTATGTGTGCATGTATACACACACATGCATGTATATAAGCATAAGACACACACACACACAGATATATATATATATATATATGTAAATATATATATATATATATATATATATATATATATATATATGTCTATACATATATGAATATATGTCTATATATATTCAGTTTAGGCCTCGAACAGGGAAGTTCAAGGCGTTAAACACAATCATTACCATGCATTTATATGTATATCATAAATACTTTCTAAGTACATACATAAGTATATTCAATTCAAACTCATACAGGCATAGGTTGCAGGAAATGAAAAAAAAAAAAAAACTGCAGAAAAGTGGCAACTCTTGCATCTTTAAGGCGAAAATTGCATCGATATTTTTAGTACTGCTCCCCTTTGGTCAACCACTTGTCTATTCCAATTTTTTTTTTCACATTGAGAGGTAAGACATACTTTAACTCTAACTTCAGAATTCGAAAGATATTGGATGCAGAGATGAGTTTATGGCTGCGTGTATATAATAGTGTTATAGTTATATAGTGCTGTACAAACATATTCAGATGTCTAGTATTGTTTAGACATACTAACATTTCTACCTAATTATGTTAAGAGGGAGAACAAAAAGATTGTACTAGAATTTGAGTTTAATAAATATGTTAAATTGTAGTTCATTTAGGCATAGACAGGAGTGGTCTCGTAGGTAGGGGCAGGCTCGTAGGCAGGTGCAGGCTCGTAGGCAGGTGCATGATGGTAAGCAGGGGCAGGCTTGTAGGCAGGCTTGTACTCGGGGTACTGGGCCTCACCCTCGTAGCTGACCTCGGCCACGTAGCCGGAGTCTCCGTTGATACTGTAGGCGACCTTCTGCAGACGACCGTCAGGAAGGAGAACGTAGTAGGAACCCTGGGTGTCATAGCCATCACGAGCCTCTTGGTGACCAAAGTCGTTACCGGAGTAGTCGTCCTTCACAGCATAGTTGAAGTCATACTTGGCAGGGACCTGGAAAAATCACACAATATTAGAATCGTGCGATACCAGATTTTCAATCATAATATATTAGTGATTTACTTGTTTAGATATATTACTGCTATCATTTTCTGTTCCCAAATATCACAAACCTCGTAGGTAGGCTGAGGAGCATAGCCATAGGCTGGTTGAGAAGGTGCAGATGCAGCAACTGCCACGAGGGCAAGGGCGACGACAGTCTAGAAGGAAACAATATATATTAAAAGATGATTTCTTATGCACTGTAACATGTCACGGTGAAGTGGAATATGGAAGTATTTCTTTAAACTGAAGTTATTTTTTGCTATAAATCTGAATTCGATAAGATGATACTTCTTACCTTAGTGAACATGATGGAGGTAGGCGAAGTGTGATGCTCCGGTAATCAAGAAAGTCCCTTTTATACTGTAGTCCGCGAATGTAGTAGACACGCCCCTTCCTTACTTCCGTTCGATATTTACCTTGAATTATAGCCATCATTTTCCTTTCCATGAATGACCATTCTAATAAAGAAAATGTTTACTATAGTACTGCGTAAGTTTGTTATATATAATTAGATTCTATGGGAATGCTGATGTTCACAAAATAGTATAACATTCTAAGTAATTGAGATTACAGTACAAAACAAGTTGCTGAATATATTAAGTCAGTTGAATTATTTCTTACTAGCTATATTATTGCATAATCTAGTAGTATAAGCTAGGTTATAAATTTACGTAAAGCTACACACACGGAAATAAGAAACTGAAATAAAACGTTTTATATAGATTATATACAATAATCTGAAACAGTTATACTGAAATACCTTACTGAGTATCGTAACCATCCCGAGCTTCCGAAGTTGTTACCGGAGAAGTCGTCCTTGACGGCACTGTTGGAGTCGTTATGTGCAGGGATTGGGAAAAGTTGCACAAAATCAAAATCTTGCATATCGCATTTTCTTTACAATATACTAGTAAAAAAAGAGGACTTTTAGTTATTCAAAATTATACTTGCCTCATATGTTGGCTGCGGAGCACATCCATAAGCTGGCTGAGAATTTGCAGATGCAGCAAATGTTACGATAATCACACAGATAACATAGGCCTATGTACATCATAAACATAGACATACATTATGTATATCTGTGTATGTTCGTACCCCTATTTCATATGTGATTATTCCCGGGAAAGAACGAATAGGATATGGGTATGAAGATCATATCCAGAAAAAAACCCTCAAACCTGTTGTCCCTATGAGGGTGAGGCCCAATACCCCGAGTATAAGCCTGCTTACAAGCCTGCCCCTGCTTACCATCATGCACCTGCCTACAAGCCTGCACCTGCCT
>NW_028234404.1:40084329-40089329 GCF_977035675.1 Penaeus japonicus | reverse complement strand
TGGTGGGTATGATTTGCCACGCACAAGGGTAGCCTAATCTCAGTCTGTGAAGACTGACTTCGGCTCGCCTTGGTATTCTGTTAGAGAGTATCAGCGACTCATAGCCTGTGGCGTCTGAGTACCAGCTGGCCGAGGGGGAGGCTCTCGCTTCCTCTCTGTGGCGCTGCAGGGCACCGACCTGCCCTGCAGCCGTCAATTTACGCCTTAGCAGTTCTCGGCTAGGATGCACCACAAGATTACTCAAGGGTTTTTTCCTGCCTTCCTCCGCTAGCCTGTCAGCTACATCGTTCCCTTTAATACCAACATGGCTTGGAATCCAGTTGATGATAATGCGTCTACCCTGATCCAGGATTCTCTGAGCAATAGTGAGAATCGTGGTCAGAAGGTAAATGTTATCAAGGGGCGTGCTTTGCTGCAGGCTGTCAATGGCGGCCCTAGAGTCTGTATGTATGACAACATGCCCGTCCGTCTGGGCTGCATGGGCTAGGGCTCCCATAATAGCGACAGCCTCTGCTTGGAGCGAGGAGGCATTGTCGGACACCCGCATAGCTTGTGCTACGTCCCTTGCTGCAAAGCCGGCGCCTGCAGTGTGGGAAATGGGGTCTACAGAACCATCTGTGAAGTAGGCTTTACTACCTGGTGGAGTGATTTCTGCAATGTTCCTCTCCGCCTCAGCCTTCAAAAGAGACGGAGAGTACTGAGTCTTTCTCCTTGACAGGTTCATGACAGAATACTCTATCAAGGATCTTGCCCACGGCGGGGCTGTGGCATAGTCAGGGTGGGGGAGGTCCATGCCCTTGACCAACAGAGTCTCCTTGAGCTCAAAGCGTATCAACACCCTGGCTGTATGAGACAGCCAGGAGTTGTTGGCAAAGAGTTCATGGTTCTGTGCAAGCCGACGCTGCACTTTTTGTCTTAGCTGCGAGTCCGACGGGGACTGTAAGACCTTGGCAAGAAACTGAGCCGCCATCTGATCGATCCGGATGTCCAGAGGGAAAAGGTTGGCCTCCAAGAGGAGGTTGGCGACCTTAGCCCATATAGGAGCACCCAGAATGATCCTGGCGGCATCGTTTTGCATGACGTCAAGCCTTTGCCGTAGTCCAGGCTTGACCGTAATCAGGGCGACGGAGGCGTAGTCTACAATGGGACGGACAGCGTGCACATAGAAGGATCTTAGTACACGGTGCCCAGCCCCTAAGCGCCGCCCTGACAGAGCTCTCATGACAGAGAGTCTTGCCTTGGTCCGTTCTAGGAGGTATTGAACCTCCGAGCGGAAAGTAAGCTTACTGTCAACCCATACACCCAGGTATTGGAAGACATGAACCCACTCTAGCTCTATCCCTTGGACTCGCAGCCTTTGGTCTCGGACATCCTGTTTCAGCGCCATTGCCTTCGATTTGGCTGCTGAGATCTTAAGCCCGACTCTGCGGCATTCCTCAGACATTAGATCCAGACAACGCTGGGTCTTTCTGATTAAATTCTCATTCTTCCTCCCAACAGAGATAATTGCCAAATCATCTGCATATGAGATGATCTTGCACCCCGCTGGGAGTGGAATGTCGAGGATGCTTAACATGAGGGTGTTAAACAGAGCCGGGCTGAGGACCCCCCCTTGTGGAGTGCCATTCTCCAGGGGTAGATGCCTGGAAAGGTGACCTTGGAACTTCACTCTGGCAGTTCTGTCCCGAAAGTAGTCACCAATCCAGGCAAGCAGTCTGCCCTTGATTCCTTTGCGGATCAGGACCTCTTGAATGGCAAGTGGGCTCGCCAGTTCAAAGGCCTTCTCCAGGTCCAGGAAAACAATGACAGATCTGGTGATGCTGACAGTGCTCAGTAAGGTGGCTATACTGTGAGCAGTGCTCTTACCCCTTGTGAACCCGTGTAGGTGTTCATGTGGAGGTCCCAGCTTCCATTGGAGCCGGTTCAGTACCATTCTCTCTGCCGTCTTTCCCAGACAGCTGAGTAGAGAGATGGGGCGGTACCGACCCGGCTCCTTTGGTTTAGGGATGGGAACTATGTCAGCCCTCTTCCAGCACTGTGGTAGTGAGGAAGTCTCCCAGGACCTGTTGATAAGATGCAAGAGTGCAAGCTCACCTTCAAGTCCAAGGTGGGAAATGATGGGGTAGGAGATCCCATCACAACCCGGGGCTGACCGCGAACTGGTCTTATATGTTCGCCTTAGTTCCCTCAGAGAGAACATGGCATCGGCATCATCAGGCTCGACCGCCTTTTCTCTGATGAGGGCATGCCTGCCTGGAAGCAGTTCCTCTTGGCATGCCCTCAACTCTGCTGGTAGACCGGCGCTACTTGTTCTTGCAGAGAACTCGAGTGCCAGTCTCTCTGCCTCCGACCGCGGGTCATGGTGGGTCATTCTGGGGGCTGAGCGATTTGTGGCCCGTCTGATGCGGTTCCACAGCTCTGTAAGGGAGGTTTGGTGGCCAAAGGACTCACACCACTCCAGCCACTTTTCCTGCTTTACCCTCTTAGCAGTTTCCTGAGCATCCCTGAGAGCCTCTCTCAAAAGAGCGTGGTTCTCAGGGGTTCTGTCTGCGGAAGTGTCTTCTGCACATATTGATTCTGTGGTTGACCTCCTTAACCTCATCATTGTAGTACCAGGCGTCTTTAAAACACCTGGACCACGGACGAGTTTTGGGAATGGTCTCTGAGGCTGCCTCGTCTATGGCATTAACTAGTCTTGCCTCAAGTGTATCCACATTATCATTATGTGAGAATTCACTGGTTCTGAGGCACCTGGCCAGGGCCTCCTGGAAAGCTTTCCAGTTGGCCCTGTCCACCTTCCATCGAGGATTGTGCTGGGGCACAGGGGCCGGGCCAGCATCCAAGATGGTGGTGACTATCCCATAGTGATCGCTCGTGGCAGTGTTGTCCACAGACCAACGAATCCTCTCGACCAAGGCCGCAGTGACAAAGGTAAGGTCAAGGACCCCCCCGCCAACGTGCGTAGGCTCCTGGTTGTTGAGGAGAGCAATCTCGGGGCATGACTCAAGCACCGCGGCTATGTGATAGCCTGCCGCATCCCGGTTCCGCGTGGGAGCCAGGATGGGGTGGTGGGCATTGAAGTCTCCCCCTATGAGAATTGGCTCGTGTGCCGCAGCAGCACAGACTTCACTAATATCTAAGCTCCTACAGGTTGGCCTGCTGTACACATTGTACAGCTTGAGGGGACCCCCAGCCATATGGATCTCAACTGCTAGGAGTTCAACACCTTCTCCACACTGCACAGGATCGGCAATCAGGGAGCAGGGAATATTCGACTTCACCAGGGTAATCAAACCTCTGGTGCCTTGGTTAGAGGGCAACACAAAGGGATGATATCCTGAGAAGCAAACAGTGTCTCCTGTTAAAGTCTCCTGGAGCATGACAATGTCAATGTTCCGAGATCGCACGATCGCGTGGAGAAGGGCATTCCTCCGGGAAAAGCTGTTGATATTCCACTGCAGTATGCTTAGATTAGGAGCCATTGTGCTAATCTGAGTCCATTAAGTCTGCGTCGTCAATGACGTCGACATAATCAGTCTCAGTGTCTGACGCCCCAGTGTGGGTAACGTCAGACATTTCGGAGTCTGACAACTCCTTGGTGAGTTCCTCACTGATCGTGATTTCCTCACTGGACTCGTCACTGTCGTCAGGACAGGTCGAGCCATTAGAAGGGCTGGGTCTCCTGGGAGGTGGAGAACCCCTGGTCGCCTTGACCTTCACTCTGGATGGTCGTGGCTTCCTCGCCCTTTGGGGTTTGGGTTCAGGCTCTGCCAGTGTGGTCTTGGCCGCGGGTTGGGTGGGGAGACAAGTCTCGCCCTGGGGGTTTGTGGGGAGAGGAGTCTCGCCCTGAGTTGGATTGGGTGTAGATGCCTTGGGCCTTACATCCCTTTCCTTCAGGGCAGCAATAGTCTGGGTCATTGCCGTGACGGCGACCTTGACTGCCTTCTCCGTCTCTTCACTGGTCCGTCCCAATGCTGACGCAACTGCTGTGACAACTGCCGTCAGCAGGAGCGTCAAGTC
Organism: Penaeus japonicus; assembly: GCF_977035675.1. Taxonomy (NCBI): domain Eukaryota; kingdom Metazoa; phylum Arthropoda; class Malacostraca; order Decapoda; family Penaeidae; genus Penaeus; species Penaeus japonicus. The sequence continues at coordinate 40,085,309 of NW_028234404.1, read as the reverse complement.
ATTCTCCGTAAACAGAGTTTGACTCTCCGCTCTTGGGGTGGCCTTTGGTGTGTTCCCAGACCCCTTCCGGGTCTGTTTCCGTCTTGGAACACCCACCAGGGCCGGAAACTCCTTTGTGTTGGAGGTGTCCGGTGGTGGTTTTGTTTTGGGCGGTGCTTCCTTCCTCTTAGGAGGGGGGGGAGCCCTTACCCCTTTGTTCTGCCCCCAGACGTAAGTGCCTGGAGGGGCAGGAACAAAGTCTGGTCGTTTTGCAACGACCTCTTGTCGCCGTAGAGCCTCTTCCTTCCTGACGGAACATCCGAGGCTCCAGGCATGGTGCTTTTTGTGGCAGTTGGGACACTTGGCAGTAGTGTCCCGCTTGCCATCCTTGTGTGCTTTGAGGCACACCTCCGTGCTGTGTGCCTGACTACAGACACCACACTTCGGCTTTGCAGAGCAAGTGGCCTGGTGGTGTCCGTACTTCTGACACGTGAAGCAACGGAGTGGATCAGGGACATACGTCCTGAGGTTGTAGGAGCCCCAATAACCGAGGTCCAAGGACGCAACTGGGGCTCCCTTCAAGGTGACCAGGACTTGCCTGGTTGGGTGCTTCCCTTTGGAAAGTCGGGAAGCTCCCACCACCTTAGGATGGGCAGTGATGACCTCAAGGTCATACATCTGAGGGAAGCCAAGAAGCACCATCTTGGACTTCCTCTCATCAGAAGTCAGGGCCGCCAAACTCACATTCCGTCCATCCTGGAGCTTGTCAGTCTCCTGGAGGAAGGTGAGAGTGGACTGGTCCTTAGGGATGATTATCATGCATTTGTCTTTGGCAATTCTAATCGTCAGACGGCACTGTCTCTGGGTTTCCAGAGCCCGTACCATCTGATAAGCGTTGTCGAATCCTTCCGGTTTAGGGGGAACCCTAAACTGGGGGAACCGACTCGGGGCTACAGACTCGCCCTCCGAGTCTGTAGCCGGCCGAGGACGCTTAATGCCTG
>NW_028234404.1:40061829-40064329 GCF_977035675.1 Penaeus japonicus | reverse complement strand
TATCTATCTATCTATCTATCTATCTATCTATCTATCTATCTATCTATCTATATATATATATATATATATATATATATATATATATCAATCTCTCAAACACGTAAAATACTCACAGCCACATACACTCACACAAACGCACACAGAAATACATGCACACATACGCACACTCTTATGGATACCTACATATAAACACACACACACACACACACACACACACACACACACACACACACACACACACACACACACACACACACACACACACACACACACACACACACACACACACACACACACACACACACACACACACACACACACACACACACACACACACACACACACACGAGCGCGGGCGCACCCACTCATACACACACTTATGCTCACACACACACATGCAAAAACAAACACACCTACTCAAATTCATAAACACACTCACACACACAAATGTATATGTATATATATATATATTTTTTTTTTATTATTTATTTATTATTTTTGACAGGAAAAGTTACACAAAATATAAACTATATGTTATATTATAAGTCTATGTTAGGTGTTGCAACACCGTATTTCAAAGCTGGTTGCATTGATGCTACAAGATCCTGCGTCATCATTACGAGGCCGTAGGACTAACTTTCGAGGGGGATAGGACTGCTTGCCTTTTCTGCGTGGAGCTGAAGGTCGGGGTTGCTCTTCGCAAGCTCTGCGATCTTAGGTTGCTTTTCGGCGCCGTCCGCATCCTTCTTCGGGGTTTGTATGCTCCAGGTCCCATTAGGATTGATCTCTATCCTCAACCTTCGCAAGAAGCGTATTCCCACAATCAAAGGGTTACCTTCTGGAAGGACGTTGAACCCCCCAGATGCTTCCAATCCCAATCCTCTGACGCTAACGCCCTCCGCTTTGTACTAGAGGGCGTGAGAGGCAGTTCCTCCTGCCGCGGAAGCAGTGATATTCTGCTGACTCACGTTGGTTAGTGTTAATCCTAGTGTCTCTGCTGTTGACTTGGGTCCCCAGAGAAAGCCCGTTGCGCCTGTGTCCAGCATAGCGTCTATGGTGTGGCCTGCAATCTCAAATGTCCTGTACTGGAAGTTTAGACTCACATCAAGTGTAGGCTCCCGGAAGATTAGCTTTGCTGCAGGTAGATCTATGACGCAGCAGTATTGGGTTAATGTGTGTAAACCGAGAATATTACGTTTTGCACTGTACTTCACCATAACCATAGCCTCAATGGTGCCCTTGCCGATCTGGAAGTTAATCATCAAAACACCCTTCTTGGGGTCTGTGGGGTCGTACTTGATCTTGTCCTGAAGACCCCACTCATGCGCCTGCTGAAGCGTCACCATGCTGTACATGGCTCCAGTATCAACGACGAATCTGGTCTTCACTCCCTCCACTACTATCGAAACGTGGGGCTAGGAGCTGTTGGGCAGCTTGAAGATCCTGAGAGCATCACCTTGTGCCATGGTTAGTGCCAAGATCTCTCTCGACTTCAAACAGCAGTGTCTCTCTCGACTTCAAACAGCAGTGTCTCTCTCGACTTCAAACAGCAGTGTCTCTCTCGACTTCAAACAGCAGTGTCTTTCTCGATTTCATACTGCCACTGCTGAGCCCTCGATTGTATAAAGAGGTTGACAAGCACGCTTGGCAAGAGTACTTGAAAGTACTATCTTTCGTTGTTCTTATTTTTTTTTTATTATTATCATTATTCATTCCCTCCATTCCTTTCTCCTTCCCCATTTCTTCCTGTTCTTTCAATTTCCACGCTTTTCGTTATCATTTTTCTTACTTTTATTTCTTGCTTTCGCCCCCCCCCCCCCTCTCACTCCATCTCCTCCTCCTCCTCTTCCTTCTCCTCCTCCTCTTCCTTCTCCTCCTCCTTCTCCTTCTCTTTCGCCTCCTTTTTCTCTCCCGTTTCCTTTCTCTCTCATTCCTCTTTTCCCTCCTCCTCTCCCTCCCCCCCCCTCCTCCTCCTTCTCCTCCTCCTCTTCCTTCTCCTCCTCCTTCCTCCTCCCCTCCTCTTCTCTCCTTTCCTTTCCTCTCTCCTCTCCTCCTCCTCTCCCTTCCCCCCCTTCTTCTCTCACTCTTTCTATCCTTCCTCCTCCCCTCCTTCTTCCTCCCCCATTCCCTCCTCCTCTTCTCCCTCTCCATCTCCGTCCTCCTCCTCTTCTCCCTCTCCATCTCCGTCCTCCTCCTCTCCTTTCTCCTCCTCTCCTTTCTCCTCCTCCTCTCCTCACTCCTCTCCCTCCCCCATTCCCTCCTCCTCTTCTTCCTCCCCTATTCCCTCCTCCTCTTCTTCCTCCCCAATTCCCTCCTCCTCCTCTCCTTTCTCCTCCTCCTCCTCCTCTCCTTTCTCCTCCTCCTCCTCTCCTTCCTCCTTATCTCCTCACTCCTCTCCCTCCCCCATTCCCTCTTCTCCTTCATCATCACTCTCCTCCTCCTCCTCCCCCATTCCTCTCCTCCTCCTCCTCCTCTCTCCTCTCTCCCTCTCTCCTCCCCC
>NW_028234404.1:40049329-40051829 GCF_977035675.1 Penaeus japonicus | reverse complement strand
TAGAGGGTGATTAAGAATAAGAGAAAGAGGGAGAGGGAGGGAGAGGGATGGAGAGAGAGAGAGGTGGGGGGAGGGGAAGTAGGGAAGGAAGAGAAAAAGAAAAGAGAGAAAAAGAAAAGAAAGAGGCATTAAGAGGGAAAGAGAGTGAGAGTGAGTGAAAGGGAGAAAGTGAGTGAAAGGGAGAAAGTGAGAGAATGATGAAAAAGAGTGAGAGAGACAAAGAGGGAGAGGGAAAGAAAAAAAATAGAAAATAAAATAAAAGGACATAGTTCTTTGCTTACTAAGAAAGAAAGAGAGAGAGAAAAACAAGGCTAGGAAATAGGAGATGAGGGCGTGTCGTTGGAAGCTTAGCGAGAGAGGAGATAATAGAATCGGTAGAACTCTGTATGGCGTGGGAAGAATTAACAGCGCGTGGGAAAATCTAAAGGATCGTGAGAAAGAGCAACATAATCAGAAGATAGGGTTCGAGAAGGCAAAAGACGAGCATTCGTGCGAGCGTGAGAAGGAGAGTTGGGTACCGTGGGAAGATCTAGCAGATCGTGGGAAAGTTTAAGCTATCGTGGGAGCTTCCAAAGAAAGGGAAACTCAAATAGACAGACTAGGAAAATGTACATGTGATTTAACGATAGAAAAATAAACGAGAAGAGGAAAATTTCCTAAAATATATGGAAATATAATAACAATAATAATATAATAATAATAGTAATCATCATACAGCTACTACTTCTGATGGTAATGATGGCAATTGTGATGATAATGGGTATTATAATTGATATAATAATGATTAAGATGAATTAATATTGATAATGGCAGTAATGATGATTTCTTAATTATTAGTAATTGGTGATTACTATGATTCAGGTTGTCTTAAAGTTCTCGGCGAGAACGGCATATTTGTCTTTGTAAATGATAGTCTGAGGTATTCTTTAATAAAGGATCCTATCTTAGTCATACGAATTGGTACCCGAGTATTACAGGGTAAAATTTCGAAATTTAAGAAAACACACCGAGTTCATGTATAAAGTATGCAAGATTTTCGGAAGGTGGACGAAAGCTAGCCAAGTAGACACATTTCAGCAACTTGCAAAATCTTAAAGCAACTTAAGAAAGCTATTCCGAAGGATGCTGCTCTATATTTGAAAACGCTATTAGGTTAAAAGAAAAGAAAAGAAAAGGAAGGAAAAAAAAAGAAAGAAAAAAAAAAACATCTACGGTCACCTTGAGCCTGCAGACAGCGTGGCGCCTCGAGTTCAAAATGGCGGACACAGAAAGGATGTCCGCTGCCATATATATATTTTTTTTCTGACCTCTGATTATTTTAGCTACAGCTTTGAGAGTTTCATTTCTCTCTCTCTCTCTCTCTCTCTCTCTCTCTCTCGTCGTCAGGCAACTGCAGTTATCGAATCCGCCAAGCGAAGGTCATACTGTCTCGCCCTCCATCTATCTGCCGCGGGCACCTCCATCACTCACACGGCTCTCTCTCTCAGGACTTCTCTCTCTCTCTCTCTCTCTCTTCTCTCTATCTATCTATCTATCTATCTATCTATCTTATCTACGGTATCTATCTATCTGTCCTCATCTCTATCTGTCCTTCTCTCTCTCTCTCTCTCTCTCTCCACTCGGATCGTTCACTCTGTCGTGAACGTCACCTACTCCTCTCGGCGTGACTGTCCTGTCACTCTCTCTCAACATCCTCTCACTCTCCTCTCCGAGACTTCTCTCTCGTCACTACCTCTCGGCCCTATTCAATCTCCTCGTTCAGCTCTTCTCGTCCTAAATACACATGTCTGTGTCACACTCTCATTCTCCTTCTAATCAATCGCGACGACCACACGCTCTCTTCTCGACGCTCCCACATCCTCCCCCATCCTCCTCTGTCCTCTCCCGCCTCACTCTCATCCAACCCCCGGCCCTCCCCCCCCCCATTCTCCCTCCTCTCCCCCCCCCCCCCTCATCTCTCTCTCTCTCTCTCTCTCTCTCTCTCTCTCTCTCTCTCTCTCTCTATCTCTCTCCCTCTCTCTCTCTCGCCTCGAGTTCAAAATGAAAATACCACTCGTGGATATAACATAAATAGGAGTCAGAATCTTGGAAGTAGATTTGGCAGAAAGAAATTGAAGGTAAACAATCAGTTGTGTAGGGCTGAGTTTCGAAAAGGCGAAAAAAAAAAAAAAAAAAAAAAACGAAATCGACTGAAACCTGGTGACGGATCTACCCCCGAGATGTAAGGCATTGGATCATATTAGTTTGTTTGTTTTTTCTACCGGTCTCATCTCGCTTGTGTATGCGTCGTGTAGGTGTGTATGAGTGAATGATTGTAGTGAATGAATATTGTAAATATTTTATTATGGAAATAAAGAGGAACAAAGACATTAACTTGGCATCTACGCTATGCCAAGTGAGACGAGAACATTTAGCGTAGCGCTTCTTAAAAGTACTTGTATCTTTTGTTGACAATGTTAATCTAGTTCTGAATGCTTTGATACTTTGTTGGTTTGTTTAT
>NW_028234404.1:40047334-40049229 GCF_977035675.1 Penaeus japonicus | reverse complement strand
TATATATATAAATATATATATATATATATATATATATATATATATATATACATATATATAAAATATATATATATATATATGTATTTATATTTATATACACACATATATATATGTCTATATCTTTACGTCGTGCGAGGCGATGTTGTTGGGCTATAATCTTGTCCCGCTCGACTTGTAGGTGTTCACGTGCTTGTTTGTAAATTTCCTGTTTTCTAGCAATAGTCAATCTTACAAAGTCATCTGTGTATACAGGGGAGGGGTTCTGTTCAATAAGCTCATAGGGGAGTCTTCTGTCTTCACCATAAAGAATGAAGTGTCCCCCCCCCCCCCCCCCCCCCCCCCCGCACTATGTGGTATATATCCTTCCCCTTCTTCTCCCCCCTCCCCCCCCCCCCCCCCCCCCTCCCCCCCCACCCCCCCCCCCCCCCCCCCCCCCCCCCCCCCCCCACTGGAATGTCACCTAAAGTGCTGTGGTAAGTGCTATTGATAGCCATTTGAATAATGGGGATCCATTCATCCCAGTCTAATGAGTGTGTGGTGAGTGTGGCACGGAGCATGTTTAGAATAGTGCGATTTAGTCTCTCTGTGATACCATTTGCTTGCGGCCTATAAGGTAAGACGTTAATCTTCTTCACTTGAAGAGTTTCACAAATTGATTGTAGCAACGAGTTGTTGAATTCAGTTCCGTTGTCAGTGACTAATTCATCAGGTGTGTTATGTCTACAAATGATATACTCTAAGAAAGCTCGTGCAATGGTTAGTGCTGACTTATCAGGAATGAGGATTAATTCACAGTAACGTGAGAAATTGTCGATGAAGACAAGTAAATAGCGGTTATTTGCAGCGGAAGTAGCAAAACCGGAAAGAACGTCAACACTAACACGTTGGAAGGGGCGTTCAGGAATATCATATGTCAGAGAAGGAGCAGGTGCCGAAGTGGAACCTTTGTAAAGGGGGCAGATTTGGCATTTCTTAATGTGTTCAATAACACGGGGTCCCATTCTAGGGAAGAAATAACGACTACGTGCGGTCTGTACCGCTTTGTCAATGCCCGCATGGGCTGCTGTGGGTGCTTCATGTAGAAGCTGCAGTACCGTGGGTACGAGCGACTCGGGTATAACGAGCTGTGTGTGAATATGGCGTTGTCTACAGCCGCGCGACCTCCTGGGGCGGAACGTCGAAAAAGTATACCGTCTTGTAAGTACAAATCCCTCGTGGGAACATATCTACGTGGTGGTAGAGGGCGGGAAGGGTCCTTTTCCAATGACTGAATTAAGTCCTTATAGAGTACATCTCTTTGCTTTGTACGTAAGTCATCTGCATCCAACACGTCTAAGTGTGAGACAGGAATTCTAGAAAGGGAATCTGCAACCTTATTACTTGCACCTGGAGTGTATCGTATTACTGGATTAAACTCTAATAACGTATCTATCCATCTGGCCTGTCGACCGCTAGGGGACTTGGATTCTGCATGAAGGTGACACAAGGGCCTATGATCTGTTAAGACTTCAATATCGTATCCTAGAATAAGTTCTCTAAAGTGTTTACGCGCCCATACAACAGCTAATGACTCTAAATCTGTAGCGCTGTAACGAGTCTCAGCGGAATTCAGCTTTCTACTGGCAAATGCAATAGATCGTAATCGACCATTAGTCTTCTGCATGAGGGCTGCACCTAGACCCAAAGTGGAGGCATCAGTGGCTAATGTGAAAGGACTATCAAAATCAGGGAAGGTGAGAACAGGGGCCTGGGTAAGGAGAGACTTTAGCTTATCAAAAGAACTTTGTTGTTCATCATTCCATGTGAACGGGACGTCTTTAGAAAAGAGACGAGTTAGGGGGGCAGCAATCTGAGCAAAATTTCTTATGAAGGGCCTATAGAAACCTATCTTACTA
>NW_028234404.1:40029834-40034834 GCF_977035675.1 Penaeus japonicus | reverse complement strand
AGCAATAACAGTAATACTGATAAGAGCACAACGATAAAGATGATAATAACATAGCTGATGCTAATGATAACGATAATGTTAATGTTGACCATGATAATAATGATAACAAAAGTAAGGATAATGATGATGATGGTTATTATATTATTATCATTGCCATTGTTTTATTATTATCATCATTATCATTATCATTATTATTATCATCATCAACACTATTACTATCATTATTACTATCATTTTTCTTGCTATGATCATGATTATTAGTATCATAATGCTGAAAGTAATATATCATGATAATAATGATGCTGGTGACGCTATCAATACTAACAATTTTGATAATGATAGTTATGAGGATGAGGAAATTAGTGGTGATAATGATAATAGTAATTATAATAAACATGATAATAATGATGGTGATAGTTTTAATAGTAGTAATAATAATGATAGTTACATTACTACTACAAGTACTACCACTATCAATATTGATAGTAAAAATAGATAGAAAGTACGCCATGGACGGGAATCGAACCCGGGTTGACATACTTGGCTGCCAGAAAGGGCCAACGACACCTCAGCCCTGACCACCAGACCACCATGGCACTGGAATGAAGGACGATCTGGGGTTTAAATCTCGCGCTCTCTTGCACACGCATACAGCCCTCTCTCTCTCCCTCAATTACACTCTCTCTCTCCCTCCCTCTCTCCCTCCCTCCATTCCTCTCTCTGTCCCTCTCTCTCTCTCCCTTCATTTCTCTCTCCCTCCCTCTCTCTTTCCCTCCATCCCTCTTTCCCTTCCTCCCTCTCTCCTTCCCTCCCCGTCTCTATCCCTCCCTCCCCGCTTATATCTCTCCCTCCTCTATCTTTCCCTTCCTCCCTCCCTCCTTCCCTCCCTTCCTCTCTAACTCCATTCCCCTCTCCCTCCCTGCTTAAATCATTCCCTCCCCATATCTCTCCCTCCCTCTTTCTCTTCTTCCCTCTCTCTCTCTCTCCATTCCTCTCTCCCTCCCTGCTTATTTCCCTCCCTCTTTTCCTTCCGCCCTCTCTCCTTTCCTCCTTCTCTCTCTCCCTCTCTGCTTATCTCCCTCCCTCCCTCTTTCCATTCCTCCCTCTCTCCTTCCCTCTCTCTCTCTCCCTCCATCCTTTTTTCCTCTCCTCCCTCTCTCCTTCCTCCTTCTCTTTCTCTCTCCCCGCTTATCTCCCTTCTTCCCTCTTTCCCTCCTTGATTTTATCCCTCCATGATTATCTCCCTCCCTCCGTCTCTCCTTCCATTCCACCCTCCCTCCTTCCCTCTATCCCTCCCTCCCTCCTTCACTCTCTCCCTCTATCCCTCTCTTCTTCCCTGCTTACCACCCTCCCTCCCTCGTATTTTCTCTCCATCCATCTCTGCCTACTTGATTATCTCCCTTCAATCCTCTCTCCCTCCATTCCTCTATCTCTCCATCCTTCCTTCTCTCCCTCCCTCTCTCTCGCTTTCTCTCTCTCTCTCTCTCTCTCTCTCTCTCTCTCTCTCTCTCTCTCTCTCTCTCTCTCTCTTTCTTTCTCTCTTTCTCTTGCGCTTTCTCTCTCTCTCTCTCTCTTTCTCTCTCTCTCTGTCTCTCGCTTTCTCTCTCTCTCTCTCTCTCTCGCTCTCTCTCTCTCTCTCTCTCTCTCGCTTTCTCTCTCTCTCTCGCCTCTTTCTCTCTCTCTTGCTTTCTCTTTCTCCCTCTCTCCCTTGCTTTCTCTTTCTCTCTCTCTCGCTTTCTCTCTCTCTCTTTCTTGCTTTCTCTCTCTCTCTCTCGCTTTCTCTCTCTCTCTCTTGTTTTCTCTGTCTCTTTCTCTCCCTCTCTCTCTGTCTCTCGCTTTCTCTGTCTCTCTCTCTCTCTCTCTCTCGCTTTCTCTTTCTCTTTCTCTCTCTCTCTCTCTCTCTCTCTCTCTCTCTCTCTCTCTCTCTCTCTCTCTCTCTCTCTCTCTCTCTCTCTCTCTCTCTCTCTCTCTCTCTCTCTGTCTGTCTCTCGCTTTCTCTCTCTCTCTCTTTCTCGCTTTCTCTCTCTCTCTCTTGTTTTCTCTGTCTCTTTCTCTCCCTCACTCTCTGTCTCTCGCTTTCTCTGTGTCTCTCTCTCTCTCTCTCTCTCTCTCTCTCTCTCTTGCTTTCTCTTTCTCTCTCTCTCTTGCTTTCTCTTTCTCTCTCCCTTTCTCTCTCTCTCTCTCTCTCTCTCTCTCTCTCTCTCTCTCTCTCTCTCTCTCTCTCTCTCTCTCTCTCTCTCTCTCTCTCTCTCTCTCTCTCTCTCTCAAAAAAAAAAAAAAAAAAAAAAAAAGATTGCACCTCGCTCTGATGAATCTGTCAGTTAAAATCATTCGCTTTGTTCTTCCCTCTGTTGTTTCGAACCACACCCCACACCCACACCCTAATGCAATCATGCAATCCACATCTCCACTTCTGCTTCACTCCACCTGTCCGTCCATCCACTAGATTGAACACACTTTCAAGAGTCTCTTCACGTACGTCACAGAACTGATCATTGTTTAGATATCATAATTCTTATTATTTTTTATCTATTTATTATTATTATTTTCTTTTTTAACATCAGCAACACAGAACTAATATTGTTTAAATATCATATATATATTTTTCTATCTATAGGTTATTATCATTATTTTCTTTTTTAACATCAGCAATAGAGACAAATACTATAAATTATGTCTTAATAATCATGCATTTTTCATGTTAGGATATAACCGATTTGATAATCCAAGATCACTACCAATTAATTATTCCCTCCTTATCACTTTTGGAAAATAGGAACAATTAGCGATCTATCATGTAACTCAGATGTTTAAATATCTTAGAAAACTAGAAAACTTCACAGAACTTAAATGTTGCGTGTTAACCTATACGTGCAGAACTTTAAGGCAGAAGATAATGACATGGTGTGAGAGGGAGAGGCGGAAAGGAAAGGAGAAGCAAGATGATGATGATAAGAAAATATAAATGGAGAAATGGAGGATAGGGGATAATTGCAATTGTGATGTTGATATTGTCAATGATATAATTATGGTAACAATGATAATGGTAACAATAGTAATTGTACCAACACCTACAGCAATAACAACAATCACGTCATCATCACCATCAACAAAGCAACAACAATAATTATGATAACGGTAATAGCAAATTGGTAGTAAATTTGATGATAATGAGAGTAATAATGATGATAATATGGATAAAATAACGTTGATCATACTAATAGTAATAATGATGATAATAATGACAAGAAAATAATGATGGTCATACTAATAACAGTGATGATAATAATATTGATAATAGTAATATTGTTAATAATGATAATGATGACGATGACAATGACAAGGATGAAGATGATAATACTTATAATATTACTGAAACTACTACTACTACAAATACGACAAATAATCATATCTCATTCCCTAATGGTTAAATAAGCTAGAAATATCCATCCCTTTCGTAAACTCAGTGGGAAGCATTAAGAAAAAGAAAGAAAGAAAAAAAGAAAGATGGAGGAAGGTCCTAAAAAAAAAAATTTAAAAAATAATTAAAAAAAAAAAAAAGGTTCTGACCAACTTCCTTTAACTCTTCTTTTCTCACTCTCTCTCTCTCTTAGGATTTGAAACCTGAGCGTTATGACGATAAAATTTAGGTCATTAATCTTTGGTGGATTTTGTGAGGTTTCTCTTTATTCACCGGAAACTGCATTTCACTGTAGATAAATATTTCATTCTGTGATGATGAAAGTGTCACATCATATACCTATAGTTGTGTTATGCTTTTTGCTTCTTTTTCCATCTCTCTCTTTAGAACAGATTCACACAGACGGCACACTTGTTAATTCCAATTCGTACAAGAAAACGTTTATGATACCGACTGATATTATTCCCTTTTGGTTCGATGATCAAAACTTGACACTTTTATTGACTATACTAACATACACATTTAGAAATCACACCAACATAACAATCTAATACATATAGAAATATATAATAGAATAAATAATAAACATATCTAATCGTCTAGAAATCTGCCGATCTCCCCTCAATCCATGTTACTCTTTTCTCTTTTACTATTTCTGAAACCGATGCACATATGACCTTTCAGAAAGAATCAGTTCGGACTACCATAATTCCCATAGTTACCATAGGTCTACAGCTGATTGATTTCAAGTCTTCCCGTTCGCTCTAAGACTTCCAAGGCTCTATCCATCATGGCGGCGAGGTGACGTCACCCAAGAGGGCTGAAGTGATCTGGCAACAATGTTATTTAAGTCTGGTAGCAATGTTATTTGTGTTCGTGCTTACAACGGCACCAGATGATTGTATATAAATAATTGGTGGCGGCGCATAAATTCAATAAAGAAAAAAAGACTTGCTCGGTTTAACTCATAAAAGAGTTTACTCAATGAGGACGCTCTAATGATCAGCCTAGCTCTCACTCCGTGCCTGCTCGCAATTAGTCGCTAACGGTGTAGACTTAGCAAAAGTCGCTAACGGTGTAGACTTAGTAGCAAAGTAACAAAGATTTATCTAATATTTGATAATTGAATTTTTTTTTGTGGGCTTTCGATTATGCAGATAAGAAAGTAATTGATGCCGGCTGACTTTGTTCCGCGTTCCTATTTGATATTGCAATTAAGAGAAATCAAGATTGTCTCTATGGCGCCCGGCGGTATCGGGTTAACATGTATTATATAATGATTGCAATTACAGTTCAAGATAATTACTACCAACATTTATTAAGATCATAAATAATACCCCTATTTATAATGTCACCAAGTTAGAATGAAAAATAGCTAAAGCTCAGAATCAAATTATATAAATACTGTACTGTTCATAAAATTATAAATGTCCCTATTTCTGAAATAAAAACAAAAATACTTATGTGTATCCTCCCCAACTTGCATTTTTTTTCAAAGGTCTAAAAATCAACATTGCTACATGTCTAATGTTTCCCTATAGCCAACATATAACCCGTCACTAAACTAAAAATATACTAT
>NW_028234404.1:40009834-40012334 GCF_977035675.1 Penaeus japonicus | reverse complement strand
TTGAAAGATTTTCCATGCTTAATTACAATTATCGAAGTGGACGCGATATTGTATTAGACTGTAAATTCTTGATAGCTTTCACTTTCATTCCGAATCTGTACTGGCGATCAGTGTTGCCTGATTCCTATCTTCTGTTATTTTTGTACTTTCTTTCATCGACACGTGCTATTGCTATTCGTATTTTTCTGCATCTTGCAACTTCGGATGATGTATTCTGGAGACTTTTTTTTTTGACTGTTCCTCTCCAAATATTTGTTTTGAAAGTGAACCTTTGAAAGATTTTCCATACTTAATTGCAATTATCGGAGGAGAAGCGATATTGTATTTAAACCATGTAATTTCTTAATAGTCTTCACTTTCCCTCCGAATCTGTGCTGGTGATCAGTATTGCCAATTGTTTATCTATCAATTTATGTCTTTCACCGCCTCGTTTTTAAAATACGCCTCTTGTTATTTTTCTCGTCGACAAGTGCTATTCATGTTTTGTTATTTTCTCTGTATCTTGTAAACCTTATCTCTTGAGCTTGCACAATATTACTTAGTTTCGATTCTTCCTTTGTTTGTTCTCCTCTTGGCAGTTGCAAAGTGTTATTTTTGTTGTTTGTCGCATCAGTAAGCGTTATGCAGGTGCCGCGCCGACGAGGGACGCGCCCGCAGCGCCCGTGCGCAGGGCGCACGCATGTCATTTTTGTAGCCATGACGCAAGACGCATGAGGCATCAGTAAGCCGTGCAGGGCGCACGCATGTCATTTTTGTAGCCATGCAAGGACGGCAATTGAGGCATCTGTAAGCCGTGCAGGGCGCACGGCATGTCATTTTTGTAGCCATGCAAAGGACGCATGAGGCATCTGTAAGCCGTGCAGGGCGCACACGCCATGTCATTTTTGTAGCCATGCAAGACGCATGAGGCATCTGTAAGCCGTGCAGGGCGCAACGCATGTCATTTTTGTTAGCCATGCAAAGACGCATGAGGCATCTGTAAGCCGTGCAGGAGCGCACGCATGGTCATTTTTGTAGCCCATGCACAAGACGCATGAGCATCTGCTAAGCCGTGCAGGCGCCACGCATGTCATTTTTGTAGCCATGCAAGACGCATGAGGCATCTGTAAGCCGTGCAGGGCGCACGCATGTCATTTTTGTAGCCATGCAAGACGCATGAGGCATCTGTAAGCCGTGCAGGGCGCACGCATGTCATTTAGGTAGCCATGCAAGACGCATGAGGCATCTGTAAGCCGTGCAGGGCGCACGCATGTCATTTAGGTAGCCATGCAAGACGCATGAGGCATCAGTAAGCCGTGCAAGGAGCACGCAGGTTTTTATGTGGTAACCCCCCCCCCTCCCAGCGGACGAAAAGTTTCCCGCACGTTTGATATATATGTACCCCCCCCCTCCCCCCTTTATAGCTACTGTGTTGTGTTGGTGCATGTTTTCACCAAGGTAGAACGGTGGTTGAGTTGTACAGTGTTTGGGTGCATGGCAAAGTCAACCCAACCGCACCTTTGAGGTACTCAGGGCATCGCGCCAGTTACGCCTGACCACCGTTTTAAAACTAGCTCACCTGTTACCATAAGTTGTGATGGTGTTTGAATTGTTTGCCACAGAGGGAGGCCACTGTCCGACCCCCAACCCTCGGTGTGCACTGACACCACCAGTCGTGATACAAGATATTTTTTTTTATGTTATGTATTCTCCAATGCACTGCCACCTTTTCTCAAGTACCGTATCCCATGAAGCCATAGTGAGATTTTGTTCTGGGATAGCTGGATTCCTACCACACTTTTATGAAACCTTTTTTTCTTATTGTGTTCTTTTAGTAATTTGCAGTCTTCTAGCCTATGCTTCACTCGACCAAGTCGTTTCCTAAACTCCACTGACTATGCAAGCTTGTCATGTTATGTTATAACTCTCCCCTCATTTCGCTTAAAGCAATCACTCCTTTGCTTTTAAATTACTTTATCACACATAATGTTTTTTCTATACTACAGCCAAATTGTATTTCTGTATGTATTGTATTCTTGTATTTTTTCCTGATATATGTTTGTATGTTTTGGAAAGCCCATCTCTTTAGGACCCCACCTGTTCAGACAATGCAGTCACCCACCATTTTATGTTGTCATGAGGCCAGTCTTTAGTGCCTACTCTTACACTGCAGTTATTGAATCGTTTCTCGTACAATAATGTTTACATGCTTTCTAGGGCCACTGATTAGTGCCCATTGGTGCCGCTGAGCCGGCCAATGAATTTGATTAGTGTTTTAGGCCTTATGGTTTGAATGTCACATACTACCTGCGACGTCTCTGGGTGCAGATAGCTACCCCCACAAAACACAAAAACAACCCCCCCCCCCCCCCCCCCCCCCCCCCCCCCCCCCCCCCCCCCCCCCCCTCCACATGACCAGGAGCCCCACTTTTGTTAGGGTGGGAGGACATTGATTTTAGCTAGATCGTAGTAGTTGTATTTTAAAGCCTGGTTAGTTCTCTCTAACTAGATACGACGGGTG
>NW_028234404.1:39994834-39997334 GCF_977035675.1 Penaeus japonicus | reverse complement strand
TGGCATCATCAATCTCTGATGATCCTTCAAGTCACAGGTGTTTGTTGAATTAGAACATTAAACCATTTTCCTAAGGAATTTGAAAAGTAATTTTCTTTTCCACAACTTGGATGCACTTAGGGTGTTAGAGCAAAAAAAAGCCTAATTAAGTTTTAGACAGAAGTAGGCCAAAACAAGTGGTTGTCCAGCCAATGGTCTGTGAGAGTTCCCCCTTCAGGGACAGCAACAAGCAGAGCAGCAAACTTCAATATTAGCTACTCCAGTGGGAAACATGTCAAAGGTAAAGAGTTGGTAATTGTGTGAAAGAATGGATGAAACTATACAACCCTTTGACTCCCCCGGGAGGGAATCCATTCAGCTCTGCAGAGGCCAAAGTACTGGTAGCTTAGAAAAATAGCATGTCAGAAGGACCTGGTTGAGCTCCAGTGCCTACAACCAAGATAGGTCCCAACACTTGCAGCTGACTTAGATTTATTTGCCAAAATAGTTTTATCTCTTTCTTTTCATTCCTTTCCATTATGTGAAATCCAGTGCCACTACCAGACTTTTCCTTCTCTCTCTTTCTCCCTTGAATGACATTCCAGTAGTTAAATGGAATGGAATGGATCTTCCATAGAACAAATGGTCAATTGTCAAGGTAAACTATGTCTCAATTTAAATATTCAATAGATAAAAATGAGTAAAAACAATAGATTACCTCAAGCCAAGCTTACCTAAGCAACAAAAGCAATACATCTTAACAAAACTATGTCACTTACCTCCTCCAATTCACCAACATCCTTCACAGTGTTCGGGATCTGATGCCAAAAATCATGAGGCACCTCAAGACTTCGCAGTCTTTCCTCAAAGAAAGGCTTCACTCTAAAGCCTGGTATGCATCCATTCCTCTTCGGATTGAAAACTTTTGCAGCTATTTTCCCTGTGAGGCCTCTACAGCATGCCAATCTAAACAAGGTTTTATTGCATACCAATTTGCCTCGGCTTTGAGAAAGCCTTCCTTCATGATAATTTTCAGCTCTTAGGAACAGGGCTTCTCCTGTAGCAAATTTGAGGAAGGAGTCGCCTAATAATTCAAGTCTCTCTAAGTTAAAGTCTTTATCTTCACTGGCTTCTTTAAGTGTGAATGCATGCAACATATTGAAGGGATGAATATAATCATGCTTCTTCCTGTCTAAGAATAATGGTACAGTATTTTCTGAGGAACCAAGTAGTTCATGGATCAATTTCTTAGTCCAGGAGAACTCAAGGACTTCACTCTTTACAATAGGTGATGAGATCCCTGTTTCAATAAGGAATTCATGCATTAAGTTAAAGCTGTTCAGACGATGTAAGATGGACGGAATGCACATAATTTGCCACCATAATGATGCTTTTATGGGAATTACACCACAGAGTTCAGGTACAAAACGTGGTACTAAATTCCCTTTCTTCTCCTTTGATGTTTTTGATATTTTCTTTAGATAATTCAGTTCCTTGGGTATGTGCTTTGCTTCCAATAATGGCTGGTTCTTATTCTTGATTTGTAATCCATACCTTTCCAGGAAGTATCTTTCATAGGATTCATAGCCTTTTTTACCTTCTGGAAATGTATTACATGGATTTAAGTCATCAAAAATCTGTGAGACATAATAGATTTGGTCAGAAGGGGCACCATACAATGGATAAATCAATGCATCTTCAAATTTTGATCGAACAAACATGGCATCCTGATTGTGTGATTTCATCATTGTAGGTCTAAGTGAATCACAGGTATAGATTTCATTTAAAATGTTTAGGTCAATGACTTCAGAGTAATCAAGTGGTACAATAAATATACCACATTTAGATTCTTCAGGATCAAAATATAATAAATTTTGTTGTAATACAAGGAGGCTTTCAAAAATCAGCCTATGAAACTTCTTTATCTTATCAAATAAACTTGTGTCTAAATCTGTCAGTGGACCAACTTCTCTTACATTTACTATTACATCTCCCCATTTTGAGAAGAAAAGTGGAAAGGGGCTGGATGCTAAGCCTTCCTTACAAATCAAACCAATCTTTGTTATACATGTCGAAGAATCAATGGTTACACTAGCATTAGTTTGACCAAAAGGTCTAATATCTATGGAATACAGACACCATGACCTTCTATGAATGTCTGAAAATGGTCGGCACAAGTCCTTGACATAGACTCGCTTTCTCTTTCTGGTGCCAGACTCGGCCATTCCTTCTGGAACAGGGTCTTCAGGAGGGAGGTCTACCAAACCTTCCACTAAGCTATCATCATTACTCTCCTTTGGTCGCAAGTTGGAATCCAACTCTCCCATCTCATGCAATCTGATACACAGTTGCAGTGCAGCAGATTTCTTTGCCAGGTCTTTGTTTACCCATCCACTTCCATATACCATGTCTTTCAGTGGTGCCATGATTGGAAGTCTGATCCCAATAGTGACCGTTCCTTCTCTAACCTCTTCAACTATTTCTGGCAAATTATCTGTGAATTTGTCAGAGGGTAATTTCC
>NW_028234404.1:39977334-39982334 GCF_977035675.1 Penaeus japonicus | reverse complement strand
AGTGTGTGTGTGTGTGTGATATGAGTGTGTGTGTGTGATATGATTGTGTGTGTGTGTGATATGAGTGTGTGTGTGTGATATGAGTGTGTGTGTGTGATATGAGTGTGTGTGTGTGATATGATTGTGTGTGTGTGTGATATGAGTGTGTGTGTGATATGAGTGTGTGTGTGTGATATGTGTGTGATATGTGTGTGATATATGTGTGTATGTGTGATATATGTGTGTGTGATATGTTTATGTGTGTGATAAGTGTGTGACTGTCTGTGATATGTGTGTGATTGTCTGTGATATGTGTGCTTGTGTGTGATATGTGTGTGCTTGTGTGTGATATGTGTGTGCTTGTGTGTGATATGTGTGCTTGTGTGTGATATGTGTGTGCTTGTGTGTGATATGTGTGTGCTTGTGTGATATGTGTGTGTGTGTGATATGTGTGTGTGTGTGATATGTGTGTGTGTGTGATATGTGTGTGTGTGTGATATGTGTGTGTGTGATATGTGTGTGTGTGTGATATGTGTGTGTGTGTGATATGTGTGTGTGTGATATGTGTGTGTGTGATATGTGTGTGTGTGTGTGTGTAATATGTGTGTAATATATTTTTTGTTGAACCATGCTAATATTCACAAAAGCTTACTTGATGCCCTAGTTCTTTGATTAGCAGGATTGAGATGAAAGTTTTGCCTGACCCAGTGCCAAGAACAAGTATGGAGTTTCTCTCTAGGGCACAGTTGAACAGCTCCAGTTGATAGGACCGAGGGTGAAAGTCAGCTGTTGCTTCCTCCTGCAGAGAAAGGAAAAGGAAAAAAAAAAAATCATAAGACTGGAAACTTATATTATGAGATAACAATCCCTTATAAACCAGAACATTATTTTCTATGGTTAGTTTTCACCAAAATAATATAGCTCAAGTTAATTCCTTTAATCAGTGATAACACTCTACAATACAATTCTTCTATACTATTTCTGCTGCAAATAAATAATTAAGTGCTAGAGTAGATAATCTCTTTTGATTTCTTTTTGAAATATTGAAGAAAAAGTAAAGTAAACTTGACTCATTTTTGAGATCACATTGTAGAGCCAAATTAATTAAGCTGTCCACAACTTGGCCTGTCTGGAATAATAGCTTAAGGTTAAGCTTTATCCACAAATTGTGCTATTTTCATGTATTTGTGCTCTATCCTCAAAGGACATTTTGTACAATAGGCATGAAGGGGAGTGTGAAGGACATTTTAGGGGAAAAAGTTCCCTGAATATTGTGCTTAGTATGCCATTATTACATACTTGCCTGAAAAAATGTAGTGATCAAATACTTGGGTTTTGAGAGGGAGAACCCAGAGTTTGCTATAGGTTGGACAGCCCAGGCTAGCTGCCTCCTAGAGTAACCTTGATCAGGGGAAAATGTCACAATTGTGAAAATGTTTATTTGACTTCAGAAAAGGAATTTGAAGAAAAGTTAAGGCATAAATAATAGAAAAAGTTGAAAAGCTGAAATAAAATAAATCTAGAAAAAAGACTGCAGCTGGTGCGGAAAGAACTGTCCTGGAAGTACTTCTTTACTAAGCTATGACAAGAATTAGAAGCTACTTTCTTGAAATAATTAAGTAGATTTGAAAAGGAGCGAAATAAAATGGATGTTCAAGAAAGTTCAAGAATGAACATTTTTTTTAAAGGCCTGCTGGAAGATTTTTGTATTCAGTGCTTTATTGAAATGAAAATGCTTAACCCATTCACGCCGGGGCCATTCCGGCTTTGCACGGTCGCTATACCGAGGTTTTCGAACGCATCATCCGAACGCTTCGAGATTCTCGGGCGCACGGGCCGCGAGCCTGGGCTGCCCGCTCGCTCACCCCGAGCGCCGGCCTTGGCCAGATATCTCGGCGGCGGCGTCTGACGCGAAAACCACGAAACGTGTCAGCACGTCATCCGGCGTGAGTGGGTTAAAGATGAAATATGTGAAATGACACAGGATGCAAAAAAGATACAAGTGAACAAAAGAGAACTCAGAACAAGTTTCCTTGCTCTGAAATGAAAGCCATCATGGGTGCCTCACAGGTGGCACTAGTGCCCAACCTGAGGAACAGGCAAGCAAATCTATCCCAATCTGCAACAGGCTAAAATTAATGACTAGAGTTAATAAAGCAAACAATAGCAAGTTTTACATCAGAAAATAAGCAACAGAAACTGTTCCCGTAAAAGAATACTGTAATAATACTAAAGAAGTATTAGGGTTATTGACATTGTTATACACAGACCTTTTGGCACAACAAATGCTTCCTTTAGTAACACATTAAACATCATTAGTTTCATATCATGAAGCCAAACGGAATCCAAAGTATTACAATACTCAGTGGCTTTCCCTTTTCCCCTTTACTGACTAGAAAGCAAAAATTAGAATAGGAACAATTTTTTGAAGAAAATTTCTATATTAACCAACTAATCAAAATACCAACTGCATAAAAAATAGTAACGGATCACTAGAAGCAGCAAATGAAAGATATTGAAGTCCTTCTAACACCAGATGTTGTGTTCAAGTTCCATGATGTTCGTAATGATATTTGAAAAAGATATGTGCAAAAACAAAAAAACAAAAGGCTTAATTCAAACATAGAGGAATTAGAAGATGGAATAATATAGCTTTCAAATAATTAGACAATAAATTAAAAGCTTATGAGTAAATAGAAGACAGATTCAAAGAGTCTAGGAGTAACCAGAAAATTGTCTATGTTCCAAATACAAATTAACCCTTCCACTACAGGCATTTCTGCTGGGTTGGCTAACTTCAGCACTGCATTTTTTTTTTTTTTTTTTTTTTTTTTTTTCAAAATACAGGCATCTATTCCTTCAGTTGAGTAACCAAAACATCATAACAAAGGCACATTGCATTTACTTTCCTAATATATAATATTTAGATTCATATACTGTACCATAAGTCTAGAAAATGAGAGAAAACACAAGATATAAAGAATTCCCAGACCATGTAAAACGAGTCAGCATGTGGCCCATCTTGGAAAGGTTAAAAAAGAAGGTTGGAAATCAGGTGTCTTGAGAAAAAGGGTGCTTAGTAGACCGACTCCGAGGAAATGGCTGGATTTCTAAAAAATGTAATATGAAGAAGTATTTTGCGCTCTTAGAATAAAACAATTAATAACAGACTCCGAACAATTTAGAATTGCAAATGATGAAACTAAATATCTCGATACAATTTTCAATGTAAGACACAATCTTAAAGCAAAAAAGGGATATTGCAAGAAACTCAGCAGCTGGACCAGATGAAATTCCAGGAATCTTTTTTTTTTTTAATTATATGAAGTAACAGCATAGCCACAGATAACTCTATGGAAGAAGCATTTGGACGTGGATTATCGCAAGTTTTTTTCTTTCTTTCCTTCTATCTTCAATTAGATGACCAACCACATTTAATACAAGACAAACCATCAAGTGGCAGCAAAAGAACAAGGGCTGAATAAAGTTTTTCCTTTCAAATGACAAAAGGAGGGCAGTTCTCCAGGAAGTCCTTGACATAAGCCACCAGTGAGACTCATGATAGAATTTACACTAAATAACCACAAAAGTGAGCAGCTGTGTTTCATTTGCAAAAAGAAGAAACAGTAGAATTATAAAAACTTAACAAAATCTATTTTGTAAAAACTGAGCTCAACTGAAAATCATTATTTTTCTAAATTAAACATAAAAGACAATAATAATGACAACAGTAATTTCTATTATAGGCATAGGCACAAGATCATTTAAAATTAGTTCAGCTTACCCCTCACCACTCTTCCCTCATAGTAGAATGTCCTTTGCACTATCCATCTTGTAAACAGATAGATAAATGATTGTGATCATCCACAGATATATATAGTGAGCATGACTGATTTTACTAGACTTTGTGCTGATGACTATCACACTATTTACAACAATGAAGTTCATAACAATAAGGATATTGTAAAACATATGGTAAATACTTCAAAAGTTGTATTGATGGATTCCTCTCAACCTCAACCTATCCAAATATGATTGATTTTACCCTCGATCACCCCCGAAATCAGGTCTTAAATGGAGGGCACTCAGTATAAATCAGGTCCTCCGACCTTCATCTTACACTTGTAAACAATTGACTGACGTCTTTATGTCTTACCTGATGTGCACTTATTCATAAAAGAGTCATATATCAATAAAAAAAAAAAATTAAGATGTTTAGTTTTCTATAGGCAACAGCCAATTAGAGCTACTCTTAGATCGACCAGTCAATCATAGCACTTTGATGTTCCTTATTGTTAGTGAACCAACAAGTTTGAGTTTTCAAGCAAGTTTAGAGTCAATTGTTGCATTGTGAAGACATGTGCATTTTAGCAGTATTGGTCCTAGTATGGGATTTATGCTGGCAACACGGGATACACATAGACAATGTATTCAAAAGGTATCATTACTAAATAAGGAACCAGCCCAAGCTCCATGTAAAACAAAATAACAGCTCCGAAAAAGAAAGGCAAGTAGCAGTGCTATTTAAAAAAAAAAAAAAAAAAAAAAAAAAAGCCCACTCAGGACCTAGGTTAGAAATTTTTAGACAAAAAATAACTCAAAAACTGCACATTCTAAATTCCCGGAAAACAAGGTAAGTAGCACAAAGTGCTATGAAAATGGGGGGATCCACTAAGGTATATTTGTGTTGTATATATAAAATTAATTCATATATCACCCCACAAATTCCTGATATACTTCATCCCTCCCCTACTATCATGACCCGTCTGTCATGTACAGGGGTGGAATCGCGGATTATATCTACTATACATGAGTAGTAGAGGGTGAGAGGAATCCATCCATAACCCTTTGTTGTATCTATCAACACATCGTTATTCAGAAAATTTACCAAAATAACAATAAAAATACTTAAAAGTTTGGTTTCTGTGCCTCGCGCTCCGTCAAAGGACATTACGCCTTCCCTGTGTGTACCTTAGCAACAAATAGCTTAATACTAACTTGTTCTATAATAAATCACATAA
>NW_028234404.1:39954834-39957334 GCF_977035675.1 Penaeus japonicus | reverse complement strand
CATCATCCAGCACAAATGGGTGAAATTGATTAATTAAATAATTCAAACTACTCAAAGTATTACCTGAAGCAAAATTAAAAATTTGGTATTAAATTTTAACCTTAAAGACATATTTACCATGACTGTGGAGCATCTTGGCCTGTACACTCAGTCCTATTGTGGAAAGGCTGTCAAAACCTGGTGGGCTATTTTTCTGTATTTGTTTTGTTATGAATGAGATGTATGTAGTGTCTCCTAATAATTTAACCCATTAACGACAGGTGACTAGATATCACGTCTAGTGGTTTTTGGGCCAGACGCCGGGGACGAGTTATTTTGTATGCTTTTAAGGTATGCTTAGTAAGTTCCCTCTAGCCACACCCACTATCTCAGCCCCATATCCCCATGCCCCTAATAGACCTTCCTCTCTCTCAGATGCAGTTTTACATTGCCTCATGGTATATTATCTTTTTACTATCTATACATCTGCATGAACATTCAATTATTTCTTATATATTGCATGTCTGATATGCCAAATTATCATTTTCCTTCATAGTTCAGGGGACACCGAGATAATTTTTTCAAGAGAGAGGAGTAATTGTGATAGTTTTCTCAACTTTGATGCTGCATTCTGCTAGCTATATATGATACAAAGCATTGCCATATGCATTTTCTTACTGTATAATTCAAGCTCTTGAAATGCCATAGACCAAAATTGAGCTTAGTGAAAATTGAAACTTGCAGCTGGAGGGACAGACATGCTATTAGTCTAGTCTTTGAGGGTAAACCAAATCAATGCCCTCATCAAAAAAAAATAATGATAATGATAATGATAATAGTAATAATAACATAAACCAAATGTACAGCAAATCCATTTTAAGCATTTCTTAGAATTACCTGGTGAAGTGGAAAAATAGTTAACACAGCTTTCACACGTGCAAAATATTTTCTCTGTGCCTGAGACAGAGCATTCTTTTCAGGCACTGCTACACGAGACAGACCTCGTCTGGCTACAACTTGGATATAGGGAACCGTTTTCACCAAGAGCGACACCTGTAATACAAAAAACAGTTTCATTTTGTTTCATTACACACGTTAGCAATACACATACACACAAAATAAACAGTACTAATTAACCAACTTTTTATGCTATATGACCATGGGTACAAATATAATGGTACTTTGACCCATTTATGATGTGGAAAGCATAGAGCCATAGCACCTCTAAGAGATTTTCACCCTCTATGAGCACTTTTCAGTGGAATGATGAGTCTTTAACCCATTGCAGACGGAGATAAATTTGCTTGCCCAGCCTCCAGGATAGGTTTTATTTTAGAAAGAGACCGCTTGAAGCAATATAATTTGAATCATCCCACTCTCTTTCAGTCATTCATTGTAAAACTAGAGCAGTTTTTGTGTTTTATTTTTTGTGTGTTTTATTGAGTTTAGAGACTTATATGTGCCATATGACAGGCTCTATCAGTGCTGCAGTTGACTAAAATTGTAGTATATTATCCATATTAGCTACTTATTTTCTTTATGCTCTATGTCATAGAAGTATTGCTGTTTTATGGGAGGACAAAAGGCAACTTTATTCGCATTTTTGAGCTGTCATGAGGAATACGAAATATATAACCACCTACAATAAAGGTAACAAGAAGAGGTAGGGAAGAGGAATGAAACCTGTGCTTGTGACTCTGAATGCCACAGTGAAAGGCATCCATATTGGCACAGGGGCACATTTTAGACACTGGGTATGGATTGAGTCACCTTCCTCTTCTCGTTCTGCCTGCACATCCTTCATCGGTGGTACTTTAGAGCAAGGGTCCATCAACTTAGTGTGTGCCATCGCTCTATAGAGACAGTGCTTGCTAGAGACCGTGGATGGGTGCCATTCAAGGCTCTCTCTTCTCCTGCTGGTGCTAGGAAAAAGTGGTGCCATCTAGGTTTTGGATGTTAAGCTTGCACAATATTACAGTAATTATAGTAATTATGACTGCAGTAGCCATCATCACTCATTCCTTTTTCATAGCAAAATAATATAGCACAGTGATCCAAAACCCCTGAACGTCATGTACGTCATGACGCCCGTCATCAAGCTAAAGCTCCTAGGTCATGTATGTCATGACACCCGTACGCAATGGGTTAACTGTCAACATTATTTTCACAAGTGAACAAAAATGTTTCTATACAATTGGAACTATGATTATGTATACTCATAACAATGTAAAACATATGTTTTAAGGTAGAGATCGTGACCCATTGGGAGCAAAATATCACCATGACATGATATTATGTCACCCTGTGCAAATGGGTTAAGGATCCCAAGCCACTTTTTTTTTTTTTCTATTATTGTATACCAAAGTAGGTCTCCATTACCAAAATATACCTATATCATTAGTGAGTCTTCAAACAAAGTTTCAAATACTATTGAGATTCTAACTCAGTTTTAGGAGCCTGAATGTAAAAGTACCCATCAAATCATTCCAAGCCCCATTCTCAATTATTATCATATTCCTCA
>NW_028234404.1:39922334-39929834 GCF_977035675.1 Penaeus japonicus | reverse complement strand
CTTATCATAAAATGGATTGCTGCTGCCAGCTATGAGCACATCTCTTTCTCCATCTAGTTCATTAAAGAAATTATCTAATCTTTCATCAGCAGTATTACTGTCCTCAGCTGCTAACATGAAATCATTTGGAGTACTAGTATCTTTTATACTAGTATTTGGATTACTGCACTTATTCTCAATATCATACATAAAAGAATCTAAAAGGGTATCAAACTCATTCATATTACAAGATGCATTTTGAAAACCTAAATAGCAAGGCTTACTGGACAATTTATGTGTAACATTAGATGAAACTTCTCCAAGTTCACTGCATTTGCTAGCTTTAACAGAAAATTCTGAATTCATCACATTGGCTTCAGCTGCAACGCTTTGTGATCCTGAAACACCTATTTCTTGAGGGACTTGGAAGGTTGTGTGATTTTGTGGGGATACCCTTCTTTTTCACCCCACTTTCTCCTACCTCATCTTTCACCTCCCACACGCTCCTTCTGAACATTATCCTCCTTCCTTTCCATCCTATCCCACTTCCCTTCCCCTGCCCCCCTTTCCTTACCCCTTCAAAGACCATTCAAAATCACCTCCTCCCTCCATCCTTCCCTACCTCACTCCTTACCCCCCTTCATCAAGGTAAGAGAAACTGGCTTGAGGGAAGTGTTGAGTGTCTATTAAGTAGTTTAAAAGAGTGCTATTGTCAAAGATAGAATCAATATCTGAAGTATGATCCACAAAAGTAGCTGTTTCTACCTGTTCTGATGATAATACCAAACTCTCCATGGATGTCTGTCTGGACGTTCCACTCAAATCTTCTGTCTCATAGAACCTTCGTTTCAAGTTTTGGTTACAGGGACTTTGTGGTTGTGAGTCATCAGCATGAATTTCAAACTTATCTGTGCAAAATTTATCACCTTCATTCTGTATAAAACCCTCATATATCAGATGAGATGCATTCTTTGCTTTTCTTTTCTCCATTATATGCTTAGCACCTGGAATATCCTGCCGAGCCAAATTCCATTCATCAACAGCTGTTACATTATCAATTTCACCCACTAGCTCTGGCATTTTGCTTACATTTACCAAATCACTACTAGTTCTGTCTTCAGAGCAGTGTATGTAGTTAGTGTTTATTTGCAGAGGAGATATTGATGGCTTTGGCCTTTGCATTGTCCATACTACATCACTGACACCACTCCAGTTGCTACTTCCATTGACAAGTACAGATTGATTTTTCAAAGTTTCTTTTACTTCTGTTAGAGTATTCTTTGCTTCTAAGCCTTGTAAAACATTACTTTGACTGGTCTGTGGGAGAACTGATGAGATCAATTCTAGATCCAACTCACAACTTTTTTGGTTGAGTAAATGATTAGACAAAGAATTACCTCCTATGGGTTTAGAAGGTTGAAGAATCTCTGCATCAGATGGCATACCAAAGCCAAACTGAATATTTGAAAATATATAAGGGCTTCCAGATGTTTCATTCATGAATATATAGTCCATTTTTCCTTGTTCTTTTAAATGCTGTCTGCTCTGATTAGTAACAAATATTGTTTCATGGCATTCTTCACTCTCTAAAGGTATGCACTCCAGGTTATCGAAACAATCCTCAAGAAAATCTGTGACTTGATCTGTTGTCCTTGACTTCTGAGCCTCTGCTTCTTCAACAAATTGCCACCGACTATCACCAACTTGCAATTCTTCCTTATGAATGCTGGAAATATAACCTGGACTTTGCTGAAAAGAGAAACTGCCTCTATCTTCAGGTATCAAGTCTTGAAAGGCCAAGATTTCAACTTTTTCATTGTCTAAATCAGGAAAAACATTTTTTTGCTGACTGGCATCTTTCCCTTCCAATCCCTCACAATCTTCTTGAGACTTACATGTATCTATCAAATGAAGTGGTTTCTCTTCTGGAAAAAAATGTGTAATCTTTTCAAAGGAAGTATCTAGCAATAAACTCATCATTGCCCCACTGCCATCTTTTCCAAGATTAGAGGTCATGGAAGACTCCTTACTTGAAAAATCAATGTCATTTGACACCTTGACAGAACTGGATAAAGAATCATCTTTAATGCTAGTATATTGCCCTACTTTATGAAATGATGCATGCATGGTGTTTCCCATGTTGTCACTTTGGTTGAATGTGTTAGTAGACTCCTTTCCTTTATCATCTTTACTAAATATCTGATTCACTGTATTACTTAGGATACTGTCTAAATTAGCACTGGACATTTCAACTGTTCCAGTCTCATTAATGGAATCAATGAAACATTCATTTTCACCGTTCTCTTCAACAGATAGAAAACTAAGTAGAGTTTCATCATCTGCCAGGTCTAGACTAAAAGCCTCTTCATTAACAGTAGTTTCTGGCACTTGCAAGTTGGTTGAGCTACGACTGCTATTTTCATTCCAAACATCCTCTGAACAGCCAGTGTAACCCCATAAATCACCCATGTTACATGAACTTTTTTCTTGATATTTCGTTTCACTGGAGGTTGCATTCAAGCCTTCCATTTCACAATGAAAAATATTTTGTGTCTGCTTCATAAGCAGACACTCACTCTGAACATTTTCATTCATCTAATGTCTTTCACGCTTTCTATGAACACTTTAAAGTTTTCTGTTCATGCACAAGTCGTGATAATATACAGCCTTCTACTAATATAATTTGTTTGGTCCACATTTCATAAAAATCTACTAATGAACTTCTGGTACAAGCTTAACACAACAACACTTAATAATAATGCTCTCTAGTCTTTCATTCAATCTTTTCCATTAAAAGCAAATAGTGCATCTCAAATTTTGTTTGATATGACTGGGGGTCCAACTCTTTCCGTGACTTGGAAAGGGTAAATATCAATGAATTATCCGACACCTGAAATGAAAGAAAAAACACAGTGAAATACTGATTGGCAGATTGGCTGAAGTCAATATTGTCAAATAACAATTAAGAAAAGAAATATACCTTACGAATCATTATCAACTCACCAGACTACACATTTCAAATCTAACAGCTTCTTATAAGATAATATAGTATTAATTACTGTAGTCTCTGTGCAATAAAGAAAGGGACAATCATGAGTATCCTTAAAGTTAATCCTCCACCTGTATAGAACAGATATCTGCAGGCAGAACTGCAGTCAGCAAAACTTTATAAGAAAATTACATAAGTAGCCCTAGAAATTCAACAACTTCAACAAAATTACGAATTTAAAATGGAAAGGTCAAAATTTGAACTAAAAAATAGTTTTGCACCTGCAGTAGCACTTTGTCCAGAAAAAAAAAAAAACGTCTTGTATGTAGATGCATGTGAAGCATTTTTTTTTTTTTTTCTTCTTCTTCTTCTTTCTAATATCCTTTCCTCTTTCCTTACCACTGCATGCTTTGCTGCCATGTTTCTGAAAATTATACCTTTATACTTTTTTAAGAGGAATTTTGTGCCTGACCTGCGATCAAAGCAGTTCATCTTTAGCAATTTGTTTAACCCATTGCGGATGGGTGCCATGATGTACATGACGCAGGAGCTTTGGCCTGACGATGGGTGTCATGACGTACATGACATTCGGGGATTTTGGATCATTGTGCTATTTTATTTTGCTATGTATGGAGTAAGTGAGGACGACAATTGCAGTCATAGTTACTATAATTACCGTAATATTAAGCTAACTTAACATTCAGAATCTAGATGGCACCACTTTCTTCTAGCACCAGTAGAAGAGAGAGCCTTGAATGGCACTCATCTATGGTCTCTAGAAAGTACTATCTTTAGAGAGCGGTGGCACACAGCAAGTTACTGACCTCTTGCTCTAAAGTACTGCAGATGAAGGATGTGCAGGCAGAAAGAGAAGAGGAAGGTGACTCAAACCATACCTAGTGTCTAAAATGTGCTCTTGTGCCAAGAGGGATACCTTTTATTGTGGCACTCACAATCATAAGTACAGGTTTCCTTCCTCTTCTATCACATTGAGAACAAAGAAAATAATGCACTAATATGAATCATATACTAAAATTTTAGTCAATTGCAGCATTGATAGAGCCTGCCATATGGCACTCAAGTCTCAAAACTCAATAAAACACACAAAAAACTAAACACAAAAACGGCTCTAGTTCTATAATGAGTGACTGAATGAGAGTGGGAAAGGTCAAAGTATGTTGTGTGAAGTTGCCTTGCTCTGAAATAAAACCCATCATGGAGACAGGACAAGTGAATCTATCCTCCAGCAGCAATGTGTTAAAAAATGTCTGTTGAATATACCTCCACAATGAAAGATGATTTCCACATCAACACTAAAATAAGACATAACTTTAAATCATAATAGAAAATCAAGGCACTGTAATAGCAGATCTGACAAAATAGAGAGCAGACTAAGAGAACCATACAATAAATGAAGGAAGAGCTTGAAAAATATAGATATGGGAATAAAATGCTAACCTGACATCCTTTTGCAGTTGAAAAATTGAAAGGGAAGAGAAATGACGGAATAAAGTTAATTCATTGCATACGAGGATAGATTTGCTTACCTGGTCCCCAGGAAAGGCACTAGAGCCACCTGCATGGCATGTGGTCTGGGTTCACTTCTCATTCAAGATAAACTGCAAATTCCATATCACCAGTACATTATATTAATAGATAGCCAGAATTCAGGTTTATCATATATAATCTATAGAACAGATTTATATCTATATTGCATATATATACTAATGCCATCCCTTAATTGAGAGTTTATAGAGGTACCCTTGTGAGTATTCCGTGGCTCTTGTTTAGAGAGCTGTTTGTCTATATTTATATTATATATATATAGCAGAGAGAGCCGCACATGATCAGAGAATATTCTAGATATTTGGTTATTTTTTGAAGAGTGGGTTTTGTTTAAGGGTTATGGTTTTTGTTAGTTTTAGTGTACAGACAGTTTATGTCTTGTTGATTGACTTTTGTTTTTCTTACATGTGTTATATTTATATATATTTATATATATATTATACATTCATATATATAACATTTAATACATTTATATATATATAATATATACATATATATATATATATATTTATATATTTTTTGGATTATATATATATATATATAATATACAGGTGGAGCGAGTGTTGTATGTGTGATTCCTGTGTTATATTTATATATATAAATATATATATATATATATATATATATATATATATATATATATATATATATATTATATATATATATATACTATATATATATTTTCATTTGTGACGCACAAGATTGAGCTCTATACATACACATTATCGCGTACATATATATATAATATATAAATTATATATATAATATACATTTATAGATATATATTATATATATATATATATATATATACATTATTTATATAATATATATATATATATATATTATATATATATATATATATATGTATATATATATATACATATACTACTATATATATATACATATTTATATATATATATTATATATATATATATAGTATAGTATATTATATATATATATATATATATATACGACTGTATATATATATATATTATATATATAAAAAATATATATATACTATATAATATACTACCTAGTCGGTAACGCGGTAATTGTAGGAGTATAGATATATTATATATATATATATAATAACTTTCTATATACTATATAATATATATATATTTATATATATATATATATATATATATTTTTCAATATATATAATTATATATAATATATTTATTATATATATATATATATATAATACATATATATATATATTATATATATATATATATATATATATATATATATAATATTTATATTATACATTTATATAATAAATATATATATCTCTGACCAAAATATATTTAGTAATATATATATATATATATTTACAAAAATATATATATACATTTATATATTTATATATATATATATATATATATATATATTTAAATACATTTTATATATATATACAACCCTCCCATATAAATAAATACTCTCTAAATTTATACTAGAGAAGTATTATATATATATATATATTCTCTATTATCATCTCCCTCCCATCAAATAGATATTTATCAAATATCACAAACACAATACATTTATGATATAATATATATATAATATATATTATAATTATATTTATTTACCAGTATATATATATAATATATATATATATATATAATACATTTATGCTCAAAAATTCTATATAAGATATATATAATATACCACCCTATATATATATATTATATATATATATATAATTGTTATAGATTATATATAGTTGTATATATATTTATAATATATTTATATCTATATATATAATATATAAAAAAAAGTATTATATATATATTAATCAAACTGATAAACATTTTATATTATATAGTCTAAAATATGATACTATATAACTCTCTCTATAATACATTATGTGCTTATATATATATAATCTATATCGATACTATATATATAAAATAGGGTTATATGTAAATAATATTGTATATAAATATCTATACCTTTATAATATATAACCATTCCTATATATATATACCTCGATATATATATATCTAGTGATAGTATTTATATATATATAGTTTATATATATATATTTATAAAAATTTATATATGTATATAATACATTGTATATATATATATATTAGTATATATATATAATATATATATACATATATATTGATATACATTATATATATATATATATATATATATATATATATATAATATTTATATATATACGCATTATATATATAAATACATTTATATATATATACTACATTTATAATATATAATACATTTTATATATTATACTAAATATATATAAAATAGTATATATATATAATACATTATATATATTTGTATATATTACATTATAATATATATCTACATATTTATACATTTATAAAGATATAATTATATATTATATATATATATCATGATATATATAATGTGCATGTATTTCTAACAATGTATATATATATATATAGTGCAATATATTATATCTCTATAGATATTATATATATTATATATATATATATATAAATATGTCTATATATTATAATACATTTAAGTA
The DNA here is from genome assembly GCF_977035675.1 of Penaeus japonicus. Lineage (NCBI taxonomy): Eukaryota > Metazoa > Arthropoda > Malacostraca > Decapoda > Penaeidae > Penaeus > Penaeus japonicus. The sequence continues at coordinate 39,922,770 of NW_028234404.1, read as the reverse complement.
TTATATATAATATATATATTATATATAATTATATATATATAGTATATATATATTTTTTTTATATATATATATATATATATAATGTTTTAATAGAATATAAATATATATAATATAATAACTACATTTATAGATATAATATACATATATATATATATTTTATTAGTATATTTTATATATATATAAAATATAATATATTATGGTGTATATAATCTATATTTACTGTAATTATTATATATATATAGATATTATATATTGTATATAATATATATAATGTTTTTATATATACAAAGGTATATATATTATAATGGATATAACTATTTATGATATATATATATAAATTTTATATTTTGTCTATCGTTTGATAATACATTTATATTATATATATATATATATAGATACATATTTTAATATATATATATAATAGATATATATATAT
>NW_028234404.1:39904834-39912334 GCF_977035675.1 Penaeus japonicus | reverse complement strand
GGTGTCGGACGTCGGCTCGATGTTCACTGATCTTGGTGCTGAATCCACGTCCTGTTTCACCATAATATGCTTTCTCGCATCCGTTGCATGGTATGCAATATAAGGCGCTGTCAGGATTCTTTGTGGACGGCTTTCTGTTGCGTATTAAGTCACCTATTTTTGCACCGGAAGTGTTGGCGATCTTGATGGAACTTCCGAAATACCTATTTACCGCCTCAGAGATGTTGCATTGAGGTAGCACTAGGAACTTTGGAGGGGAAGAGGCTTCGGTTCTTGACCTCGTTATAATGAACTCCGCCTTCTTTCGGAGTTTCAGAAGAAGTCCCCTAGGGTATTTTTGCTTCATAAATGCCTCAGTAATATACTTCATTTCATCGTCTAGGAATTCAGGGCTGCATATCCTCAAAGCCCTGAGGAAGAATCCTATAACGACTCCTGATTTAGTTTTATTACTGTGTGCGGAGTAATAGTGTATGAAATCATCTTTGTTCGTTGGCTTTCTGTATACTGAAAAACGTAGGTCGTTATCGCCCCGATGGATCACTAATATATATAGTCCATTATATCGTATATCAAACACTAATGGACTATCATTGACCACTGATTCGATAGTGACTAATGACTCAGACGTGCAACTTTGTGGGAATTCACTGTCGTTCACTGTAGCTTTCTCTGTATATGTGATTTCTACTTGGGGCATTCTTCGCTTTGTTGTATCATATGATTAAGGAGTTTATATTGGTGAATTCCTTTCTTTAATTGTTATAAATGTACTTTGTGGTTTTATATATGAACTAATGTTTCATTGGGGGGGGGGGGGGTCTTACTCTAGAGTTTTTTGTTTATTTCTTTATTTTACAATACATTGTAAATATTTGGAAATATTTATTTCATTCGCTGGTTGCCTATCATATCGATGATTATAACGTGAATTGCTCGTTTCTTTGTTTTCTCTGTGAATGGTCAGAAAAATACCCAGGGGATAAGAATGATTAACGAAGCTATTACCATCGTTATTGTTATTGGTAAGTACATCATCGGGGTAGCAAAAATCATGTGCTATTAATATTGTCAATAATGATGATGAACAAACGGTATCATTCCTCATAATCACATATGTAACCAGTCTTTAAAAGTGATGCACCAGATCCTTATTAAATGTAAAACATGACTCAGCCTGGAACACAAAGAAGCAAGGGGGGGCTTAATCCCGTGTGTGAGGTTCAGAAAAGATTACGGAGGAAGATGAATGACATTGTTATTATCATAGTTATGCCGACCCTAAGAAATTATCAGTGAGTATGTATGTGTGTGAGTGTCTGTGTGTATGTATGTGCGTGGAGTGAGATTATTAAATAGAGTTAGACGTAATTGAATCATACATAAATTACTACCTGTGTATGTAGGTGATCTATTATAACACGCATGGCCGAGTGTGCATTCACTGAAGAGTGATTTATAACACCTGACGCCTTTCTTCATGACCCTATAGTTTCCGAAACGACTAAAGCGCACATGAACGCACATACGAGTCATAATTCCTGTCTCTGTTTCTCACTATATTCTCATGACTCCAAGACCCCTGTCGGATGCTAGACCAATTATCAGTTTTAAGATTAATGGAGGTTTAGAAGGGAATAATGAGACAGGTATATGCATATTCCAGTTCTTTGAAATCATCCAGGCAAAGTCACAAGCAGTCGTACTTGCATCTCGTGTTGAATAATAGGTCTTCCTTCATTTTGTTACTTGTTTATTCACTCTCAGTCTGTCACTTATTCGCCATTATCATTTGATTGTTATTGTTGCTTTTTTGCTTTAATTGTCATCGCTATTATTATATCATTATCAGTTATCATTGATGTTATGATCATTATGCTTATTGTCATTAGTATTAGCACTATCATTATCATTATCATTGTCATTGGCATCGTTAATGATGTTATTATCGTTATTATTATTAATATCATTAAATTGTAATTATTATCATTATCATTGTGATTATCATCAATGTCCTTATCATCATCATTCTTAATATCGATATCATTTTTTATCATGGATATATCAGTCATCATTATTGTCATTGTAATGTTATCATTATTATTATCATCATTATCATTATTGATGTTACCATAATCATAATTGTTATTGTAGTCATCACCATTATCATTATCATCATCACCCATTTTTTTATTACTATCCATGTTATCATTAATATCAATGTATTTTTTATCACCGGCGTCATTGTGGCCGTTGTTGGCTCCGGGAGTGTTGTTATCATCATAATCATATTATTATTATTATATTATTATCATTCACATTATCATTATCATATTTTGTTATCACTATTATTGTTGTTATCACTACCACTCTTATTACTATTGTCAGCATTACTATCATTGTTATTATCATGATTATTATTATTATCACTATTGTCATCATTACATCAGTATTATTATCATTGTTATCATTACCATTATTATTATCCTCATTGTTATTGTTCTTATTATCATCATCATCATTAGTATTATCCTCATTGTTATCATTATCGTCATCATTATCACATGAATTATTAACATTATCATTATCATTGTGGAAATACGGTCACGATTAGAAGTAGGATTAATGTTATCATCATCACTAATATTACAACTATCATCGTTATTTCCTAATAATCATGATCATGCTGTATCGACAATACTATACTAATGGTAGTCTCAGTAATCATCATTATCATTATTGTTAAAGTTATTACTATGTCAATACTAATTGCCGCTATATTAGCTGTGAGATTAACTTTACCATTCCTATCACATCACGGTAATTTATTTTGATACAGATTATAGCCTATCTTCCTGATCTTTTCTTGAGTAATTGATTTATTTTTTGTTTTATCCATTTTTTTTCTCTCTCTCTTATAGTTATCTACTGGAGACGTTAACGAATACGGAGTGAGAAAATAAGCAGATGAATCTTGAAATGCGCATTGCACAGTCGCGTTGCTCCGTGAGAAAGACCAAATGTTAGATATATATGAAGTCACACTTAGTGAGGGTCTTTTATTGTGCTAAAATATGTACGACTAGAAAATTAAATGATATTAAATAAAAAAAAAAAAATGTGTAAAGAGGCCATAACAGATATTTCACGGTTGATTTACGGTCAACCTAGAAATTGACAGTAATAAACCAGTAATGAAAGCGAGAAGAGACGAAAGAACAAGGTTTCATGTGTGTGTGTGTGTTTCCTATTTCTTTTCTTTGCCTTTTCTCCTATTTCGTTATCTTTTACGTCTTTCTAATGCGTGCACTTCTGCCAATAATGGTGTGTTTAGTGGTACGAAAACAAGGATGTTAAGATATTTGACATCTTAAATGTTCCCGAATGACATGACGATCGTCCTCCCGTCCATTCGGCCGCTACGAGACGCTGTCGAGACGACCTCGGGCTCGGGTCAGGAGAGGGCGGTCGCAAAGAGAGGACTGGCGGCAAGACGGACGTAACAACGGACGGAGAGACGAAGGCAAAGAGGCAGAGCAGCAGACGGTCGGCAACCTTTTCTATCATTATTTTCTTCCACCGACAATTCTTTTACAAGATAAGTTACTGTGTGGTACTTTTTCAATTAAGTTTTTTAAATTACATTACCCTGTGTGGATTATACAATCCTTATTAAGCTGAGCATCTTCATGTCTAACGTATATTTGGAGGTAAAATCTTTGCTTCTAAGTATAAATTCGATTTATATGTTTCCACAACATCAACCCACGCTACCAACCCATCTAACTTTAAAAGGGCACATCATAATATGCCTAGAACAGAGCTGAATCCCCCTTACGTGTGTGCCTCGTTCATTTTACAGTAATCTTGAGGTACAGTAGGAATATCTGCTTATCGTTTTCATTTCGTTATTTTTTATTATGTAAACTGCATAGAAAACCAGGTAATTGAATAGGAAATTCCTACAGTATATATTTTCCTTGAAATAATGAGAAATCACTCTACGTATTTCTCTTGGGGGGTTTTATCTGATTTTAGTGTCATTTCCATTATTGTCCATTAATCGCCTTTACATATGAATACACGGTTGCTGTCTTAAATGGATTCAGGTTCTATTGTCCGTGTTGCCGAAACACGGTAGCGGATTTTGACAATTGTCTAACTCCGCAAATGCTACAGTTTTCTCCTGCTATCTTTACCACCATGGCATCAGGCAAAACATTGCAGATACATCACCCAAAACCGTTTATATTTTACAATAATCAGAAATCCTGAAAAACGACAGAGAGATCTTCAAAGAGAGAAAGAGAGAGAGATAGAGGGGGGGGGGGTAGACAGAGAGGGAGAAAAAGAGAAGAGAGGTAGAGAGAGAGAGTGAGAGAGGCAGATGGAGAGAGAGAGATAGGAAGAGAGAGGTTTATATATATAGACAGAGAGATGTAGAGAAAGGTTGAGAAAAGAGTGTGAGGTGTATATATATAGAGAGAGAGAAAGAGAGGGAGTGAGGTATAGAGATAGAGGTAAGGAGAGAGAGAGGTAGAAAGAGAGAGAGAGAGAGAGAGAGAGAGAGATACAGACAGACAGAGAGGGAGAGAGAGAGACCGAGAGAGAGAGGAGAGAGATAGGCAGAGAGAGAGAGAGACCGAGAGACAGAGAGAGAGGGGGAGGGGTAGAGAGAGAGACAGAGAGAGAGAGCGCGAAAGAGAGAGGTGAATAGAGAGAGAGAGGTGGAGAGAGGGAGAGGTAGAGGTAGAGGGAGGTAGAGAGAGTGAATGAGAAAGAGAGAGAGAGAGAGAGAGAGAGAGGTAAAAAAGAGGGAGAGAGAGAAGGGTGGAGAGAGGGAGAGACAAGTATATATATTAGAGAGAGAGGTAGAGAGAGAGGAAGACGTAGAGAGGGGGAGATAGAGGGAGAGAGAGAGAGGTATATATATATATATATATATATATATATATATATATATATATATATATATAGATAGATAGATAGATAGATAGATAGATAGATAGATAGATAGATAGATAGATAGATAGAGAGAGAGAGAGAGAGAGGAAGAGTGAGAGAGAGAGAGATATGTAGAGAGAGAGATGCAGAGAGAAAGAGAGAGAAAGAGTGAGAGAGAAATAGAGAGAGAGAGAGAGAGAGAGAGAGAGAGAGAGAGAGAGAGAGAGAGATAATTTGAGAGAGAGAGAGAGAGAGAGAGAGAGAGAGAGAGAGAGAGAGACAGAGAAAGAGATAGGAAGAGAGAGAAAGAGAGAGAAAGAGAGAGAGAGAGAGAAAGAGAGAGAGGTAAAAAGAGAGAGGGGGAGAGACAAGTATAGAGAGACTTGACTTGACTTGATATAGTTTATTCGCAGAACAGTTTACATGCCCTGCAAAAAGCCAGGGTAAGATGTCAAGCATCTATCCAAACTGGCTAAGCTTCTATTGCGTTAAGGGCTTAGTCAAGCACAAATCTTACATACCTGAGGGGCTGCATTATACTGGTTAACATATATACATGTTTTATCTGGTAGGTAAAAAAAACACTTTTATATCACTGATCATGATAAAGACAAACCAATGTCTATAGTAAAATTAATATATGGTGAACATTAAAATCTCCACAAAATAACAAAGCATCATTATGTATCATATTGTCAGGAGGTTTAGGTACCTCTTCACTATCATGCGGATTATATACATTATCAATAATGATAGTTTTGCCATCAAGAAGTAATTTAACACCGAGATATTCAGCACATGTGTCACGTTTGTCATCGATCACTTTGGATGGTATGGAGTTCTTAATATATATGCCAAGCCCTCTTGTAGAGGGATTAGCCATATTAGGTTTGTCGTAATAAGTGTATCCCGCAATTTTTGTATAGCGAGTAATTATTTCAAGTAATTGTTTCAAATAATTACTTGGAGCCATCGGTCGTTATCTTATCATTTCCAAGGTCCATTATCGGATGCAAATCGACGGGCGGTGTGGGCTGTTGTCGCTCCAGGAGGGTGACCATCCTTTCCTGGAATTTAGATTGTTGGACCATTTGTTGTTGCATCATGAACATCATCTGGCCCTGCTGGTTCATCATCAGTTCCATCTGCTTAAGCAGTGTTTGCAGCAGTTCCTTTATTTCGCGGTTAGACTCTTGTTTATCTTGTTGCAACGAGGGCGGTGCTGGGGCTGGAGTTAGAACCGGAAGTAGAGTTGAGGTGGGCACTGGAGACTGCGCTAGGGTTGTGTTTGGTGTTGCAGGAGCTGGTGCTCCTGTTGGTGTTGGTGCTGTGAATGGTGTCTGGGCTTTATTTGTAGGGATGACCACATTCTTCTTTAGAAGAGGTGGGAAGGCCTTCACATCAGTAAGGCAAGGAGCTGGGGTGGCGTTCTTGGCAGGAAGGACTTGCTTCCTCTGATATTTCTTTTTCCTATCCTTCGGAAAATATGTACATAATGCAGAATTCGCATTATGCTCTTGGCGGCAGTTCACGCACTTCCGTGGGATATCTTGTCCTTCGGAAATCTTATCAGCGCATTCTGCGCTTGCATGGGGGAGAGCACAGTATCGGCACCGCGGTTCGTCGCGAGGGCAAGCACGCGCCCCGTGTCCCCACTTGGAGCAGTTTGAGCAAAACGGGGTGAAGGATTTGAAGACGGCACACCTAAAGGGTGCCATACCTTCAACCAGTTTGATTGACTTGGGGATTACCTCCCCCTCGTATGTAATGACAACACACTGGGTCAGCTTCCCATTTATTGTTAAACGCCTTTATTTAATTTTTTTCCATCGTATGTCATATCATCGGTCTCTATTTCCTTTGGGACGTCGAACACGATGAGGTTGGTGCACTGTCCTTTCCCGTAGACTTTTGCTTTCTCTTTTGATAACAACATTGCTCCGACTGTTGTTATCTATGCAAGAATTTTTTCGTTCTTGCAGCGAACGTATATATTGTTTCGTCCAATTCGTAATTCTAATGAATCCTTGATTTTATTGCAAGGATCCACTTTGAGAGCCTGGCATATCCAGCGATTTTTATCTCCTGGAGTCCGGAGTTTGCTGTCTCTCTTGAAATGGACACAGAGGTGCCCGGGGGGAGTAATTTTCACAGAAGCGTCAGGTGCAGGTAACTTCCTCTTTGCTGTTTTCCTCATTCTCTCTTCATGCTTGTTGGCAATAGCACCACCGCCAATGTCTACCTCACAGAGGGCGTCATATCTGCCCTCAGTCTCCATTCCTTGAACAGAGGTGGACATTGTTCTAGAAGGGGGGCGGGGTCGCCTTTAAAAACAAACACGGTCAGGGTACCCCGCACAGCCTCGCGTCTGAAGGCATGCGGAGGATTTTCACTGATTTAGCTTCCAATGTATGTATTGTTTGTCACTAATAAACCACAAATGATATGAAAATAATCATATCACGCACTGTGGCGTAATTCAGGTGCCAGGTCTGCGAGTGAGTGAGAGAGAGAGGGGGGGGGGAGGAAGAGGTAGAGATGGGGAGACAGAGGGAG
>NW_028234404.1:39875544-39888044 GCF_977035675.1 Penaeus japonicus | reverse complement strand
TATAGGCTGATAACCATGTATCAATTGGAAATAACATTTGATATTGACGATGTAGTCAGGTAATAATGCCAATTATGACTGTGATCAGGATCGTCATAATGACACTCATGGTAAGGATAATGATACCATTATCAATAATGATCTTTCTACATCGTATTAGTAACGGTGGTAATAATTTGATGTTAGAGATGAAGATTTAAATGATCACAATAATAATGACGATGATGATAATGGTAATAATTATACTACTACTAATGACAATATTTATGATGATAATGATAATAACAACAACAATGATAATTGCAATAATGATAGTAACAATAATGGCAATGATAGTGATAATCATAAAAATAATGATGGTGCCGATAATGGTAATGCTGATGATGAAAATTGTAGTAGTGCTATTTATAACAATAATGATAATAATGGTAATAATGATAGAGAAACAATAGTGACAGGTATGATAACAACGACAACAATAATGATGATAATAACAATGATAGTGATGTGATGGTGATAACAATGATATTGATACTAATAGCAATAGTTAATGCATAAGGATGATAATTATAGTAATGCTAATGATAATACTGCTGACAATGATAATGGGCAATGATGACGATGATCATAATTATAATAATGAAAATGATGATACTACTAACATTGGTAATGATAACATTAATACTAATAATAATTATGATAATAATAATGATGGTAGTATTAATAATAAGAAAAAAACAATGATAATAGCAGTAATAATATCAATATGAATCATGACGATGATTATGATAATTATTATGATAATGATAAGATAAATAATGGTAATGATAATAATAATAATAATGTTAATGATAACAACAATAACAATAAGAATAAGGATGATAATGATAACAGTGATAATAATCATGGTAATCATAATAATAATAACACAAATTATAATGTCAATATTGATCATAATGATAATAAAAACGATGATAAAAATGGTCTTAATCATAATCATAATGATGATAATAATAAATAATCATAGCAATACCAACAGCAACAGCGATAATGATAATGATAATAATGATGATGATGATTATAATGACAGTAATAATAATGATGATAATAATGAAAATAATGATAATAATAATGATAACAATAATAATAGTAATGACAGTAATAGTAATAATAATAATAATAGTAGGAGTAATCATAATAATTATCATCATAATAATAGGAAGATAATAAAAGTGTTGATAATAACAATAATGATCATAATGATTATGATAAAACTAATAGTAATGATCGTAATAATAATGATAATAATAATGATACAAATAGCAACAACAACAACAAAATAACAATCATCACAATGATGATAATAAGAGTACACGCCAGAATCCCCCGACCGCCCAGAGGGGAGATTCTTCAAACGAACCCTGGGACCCCGTGCTTGCGGCAACCCTAGTTAACCTGACAGGCTGCCGTAGTCCTACCAGACCTCAGATGTAAGGTAGGGTCCCTACTTGCAAATGAGAACACCAAGAAGTGTTATGCATTCAAGAAAGCCCTTGCTAGCTGCATCATCTCTGCCAGTTGGTAACTGGCATAAGCAACACAGACTGAAGCATGCTTCGTCTTCTTGAGCTGGACGGAGTGTGCTGAGACTCAAGGCCGCGTCCTTGCTGGTAGCGATTGGCTGCGACCGGGATGCAGCGAGTAGCCATTTGACGCGTCCAATTGTCCATTGTGGCAGCGAGCGAGGGCCAACGCCAGAAGAGTTAACAATTAATATTTCTTGTTTGAACCACTCGCGTTAAGCCGCGTCCAAACTGGCGGCGAGCGGACAGGCAGGAGAGAAAGGCTGGTGTTCGCTCGTGTCCTCACATAATATACTTTTTGTGGGTCAAATGAATAACTTTTTCATTTTTTCAACGTTTTCACTGAGGAAACGCCTGAGCCAAGAGATTCAACCGAGAAAAGTTCACGGATTATCTCTTCCCTCGTCTGCCACACTCGCTCGATCTACATTGCGCTTGAAGCGTAGACTAAATGTCGTGCCAAATCGACGGTGTCTATATGGCGTGTATTTTTCAAACAAAATTTGAAACTTCCGAACTGGGTTCATGCAATGTACATGTGGATTAAACTAATAGGGGTGGGAGAGGATTCCTGTCGTAGGTGTCCGAGAAAATTGATTGATTGCAACAGCTTTTATTCGAGAAATGTGTGTTGGATAGGTTCAGCCTCACCTGGTTGGATGGGGCAAGGACAGTTATTCAAATACATGAATAACACTGTTCTTATGAGCCAAAACATCTTCGACGCCGAAGATGTCATGGTCGACACCATCACCTCCCTTTCAGGATGCTCTCTTCTCACTTCGGCACAAACAGCGGTGCAAAAAGGGTCGATAATTCACAGCGTCGAATGGAGGGCCGACAGCAATGCGCAAAGCCTTAAATCTCTTGTTTTCTTGATTCGTCTTGGATCATACTGGAGCAAACGCAAATCACATGTCAAGATGATGCGAGGCTAGCTATCTGTAAAAAAAAATATGTAGTGCGACACTTCTAACTGTGTGTGAGAATCTATGTGTTCATATTGGCCTCCCAATCCCTCTGAAATGTTGAATTTACATTCAAGTACTCTATGGCCCGATATTGCCTTCCAGTACATAGTGTTCACCAGCATCATGATGGCGTCTGTATTCCATACATCATATGTTTTGAAACATCGGGGGATATTCTTCATGCGCGTGATTCTGTACTACAAAGGATTCGGTTTTCCCAATCGGGAGATTCGTCATATAATCCACTCATGATAAGAAAGAAATGATGATAATGATAATGATAATAATGATGATAATGATAATGATAATAATGATAATTATAATAATAATAATCATGTTGATAAAGATTATGATAATAATGATTATAAAAGTAATGATAATGATGACAATGGTAATGATAATGATAACAACAATAATGATGATAAAATGACAATGATGAAAAGAAGAATAATGGCATGATGATAATGGTAATAAACATTTTCAAAATGATGACAATAGTAATGATAAAAATGATAATAGTAATAATAACACTCATGATAATGATATTAATGATGATGATAATGATGATAATAAAGATAATGATAACGATGATAATAGTGACAATAGTAATGACAAGGCTAATAATGATAATAATAATGATCATAATGATGATAACAAAGATTATAAAATAATCATAGTATTAATGACAGAAGTAGCAGTAATAGTAATGACGATATTACTAGTACTTTTAATGATGATATAAAGTATTATGATAATGAAGTTAATAATGATGATATTGATAATAATGATAATAATGATGATATTGATGATAATGATAATAATGATGATATTGATGATAATGATAATAATGATGATATTGATGATAATGATAACAATGATGATATTGATAATAATAATACTAATAATGATACTAATAGTGATGTTGATAATGATAATGGTAATAACAAAATGATAATGATAATAACAATAATAATAATGATAATGATAACAACAACAATAATAATAACAATTATGATAATAATGATGATGATAATGAAAATGATAACAACAATAATGATAACAATTATGATAATAATGATGATGATAATGAAAATAATAACAACAATAATAATAAGAATTATGATAATAATGATGATGATAATGATAATAATGATAATGATAATGATGATTATAATAACAATGATAAATTAATGATATTAATGACATTAATAATAATGATAATAACGATAATGATAATAATGATAATATATTGATAATAATAACAATATTATTATTAATAATAATAATAGTTATAATAATAAAAATAATGATAGTAATAACAATAAAATTAATAATAATGATAATAATAATAATTATAATAATAATAATTATTATTATTATAATAATAATAATAAAATAATTATAATAATGACGATAATAATAATAATAATAGTAGTAATAAAAATATTAATATTAATGGTAATGATAATAATAATAATAATAATAATAATAATAATAATAATAATAATAATAATAATAAGAAGAAGAAGAAGAAGAAGAAGAAGAAGATCAAGAATAACAGTAATATCAACGACAATATTAATGAGATTGATAGTAAAAGTGATAGGAATACACTATATGATACAGAAAAATGATAAGTGTGTAAATTGTGATTATGAAAAAGTTCTGACGAAACAAATAGTCCTTATACGTATGGCCTCTTCAACATTCAAAATATCGGTGGGAAAAATAGTTATCGTACATCTAAAAACTTTGCAAATATGCCAAAGTTTATGAAAAAAGGAACTTGATTTTAGAATTTTGTCAATATTTGAAATTATTTTCATTACATGGTATATAATACAGATTATATTCATATCATTATAAAATAATTGTAGCTCTGAAAGGCTAGAAATTCTATACAAGGGAGCCTTTTCGTGAGATTTGGCACAGCAGCGTTTGTTGTGGTGCGCGGCCGCGGCGACGGCGCATGCGCGGCGGCGGCGGGACGTTGCGGTTCAAATCGCAGCGCGACTCGCAGGGAGAGACACGGACGAGATTAACTTGAAAATAGTGTTCCCATCATGGCTGATCCTTTCGTTCAGGTGAGTGAACCCAGCTCAAGTTAAGGACTGGCCGACAAAGCCACAGGATTTCGTTATCTTCGAAACGAGCTGAAGTTCACTTCGAAATACGGAACAACCTGAGCACGAAACCGAAGTTCAAACGGCATACCAGGGATTTAACATTCTTCACTTGTTGTTTTCTCTTTGCGTGTCCTTTTGGGCGAAGATGCGTAGTTCCACGCCCTGGAGCATGGTTAGGAGGGCGAGGGGGGTCGCTGGTGAGAAATTTAGACGTCTATCCCCCAGGCCTCTGAGCCGGAAGCACAACGCAAAGTTTTCATTTTTTAAGGGTATTAAATCGAACTTTGGACATGAAGTTGTAGTCAGACAGAAGAGAGTTTGAAAAGCAATACTCTCAGTGAATCAACACCCTACTGTTGTTAGACTGACAACATTCCTCAGATCTGACTCTGTTGTCAGACACATGAGTCACCTGGTTTAACTGCCTTGTGTTGTCAAGAATGACAGCAGTCACCTTGTCTCCATTATGAAATGTATAATTTTTATGGGTAAATTTTCCGAATAACGCCTCTTTACTAAATACCACAAAAGTATTAATGGATTCCTCTCAACCTCTACTATTCATATATAGTGGATATAATGTGTGATTCCACCCCTTGCCCACAATCTGGGTCCCCCCTTTTTTAAGGCACTTCATGCTTCCTTGTGCTACTTCTGGGCATATAGGTAATTAGATTAGGGTTTTGCATGCAAAATATGTCCTGAAGTATCACAAAGTGCCTTAAGAAAGGGGGGATCTAGGGGGGCCAAAGCCCCTTCTTTGGCTAAAGTTAACTTCAAAATTAGGCAAAGTTAGGTAGGTAATTGGTTTAGGTTTTTTCATATGAAATATGCCCAGAATTCATATTTTACCCCACAATTTCCCTGATCTACTTCATGCCCTCCCCTACTATCGGGACCCAGATTGTGGGGCATAGGGATGGAAATGCGGGTAAAGTCGACTACATATGGATTGTACAAAGTGAGAGGAATCCATCGATACCACGCTTGTAGTATTTAGTGATGCGACGCTATTTGGAAAATTTACCTTTTTTATGCACAGCACCACCCAGCTGATGGTTTTTATAGTGCGTATAGTGCATGCAGCTACCAAAGCAAGTCACCAATGGGGACAGGGACAACACCCCAGAGAATGTTCTGGGGACCATGCCCTGTGTTTTTAAAAATGACTTGTATTTTGGAAGGTATTTACTTTTTTTTTTTTTTTTTTTTTTTGTAATTTGATGGTAATGTTTCTCCCCAAATGATTTAGCGTCATGACAATTTTGCTCAGAATTTGGCAAGTTTACTAAGCCCAAAGTTTAACAATTGAGATGTAAAGTACAAATCAAAGAAATATTGTATCAAAATCCTGAGTTTTATAATAACTAGGAATATATTTATATGTGTGTACAGGTGTATACAAAAATTTATGTATGTATACGTGCATATTTATATTTATACACTTAATAGAAATAATATATATATTTTTTATTAAAATTTATAATTTAGTATTTACAAAGATGGTCAGAGAGCCTCGTTCCTGGAGAATTTTTGTGTGCAATTGTCCTGGTTCTTACATTGATCCTTAACCCATTCTCGCCGGGGCCATTCCAGCCTTGCATGGTTGCAATGCCGGGGCTCTTGAGCGCTTAGGCCTAAATCAATTAAATGACTGGCACCATATGGTGCCACCCGGCAAACGGGCCCTTGAATGAGCGGTACCGTAGTGTATCACCCGTCCAGAGAGGGTTAAAAGCACCTGTTCTGATAGAATAGTTCTTTGAGCTGTATTTTGTACCTGAATTGTTGCACTTAGTTTGACATGTCTCAAAAGAGAGAAAAGAATATAAAAGTTGAAAATATCAAGTATTTGTAGGGTAAGTATCCCAAATTGAGGGAAAATGTGGCACAAAAATATTTTGCATAAAGGGTTAGATGCTCCATATTCCTTTATAATGCCCTATCATCCATCCTCAGTGAGCAGTCTGGGCTAATGAATTTAGTGGAGATTTGGATTGGGTGACTTTCCTGATGTCAGCATTTAGGTATGAAGCTCAATCCATCTTAGATCAATATTGGAAATGACTAAGAGTGGCATAACATCAATTGCTGTGGCCTTTATGCTTTAGTGAAATGCCAACAAACCACACATTTCCTGGTTAGATAGAGCTTGTAGATCTCCCTGTTCATTTACCATCAAATATGGAGCTGCTGAAGTTCTGTCTTGCCAGAATAAGTGATGGAGGTCAACAGGCACAGAGGTGCCGTGATTGGTAAATAGCATTCTGTTTGTTATCGTGGTGGTGACCATCAGTTGACACTGCCAACTCTTGCAAAACCTCAATATGATCTTACAGGGGTTATAGGGGGTAGACCCCCTAGAAGTCATATCTGAGTTGTATTTGTATGTTGTTGGTGACTGCAGACTAAAACTAGTTTATCTGGATGGTAGACATCAAATGAAATGTAAAAATACCACTTTGCATTTGCTTTAGTCTTTATAATTTCTATGAATTAACAGTATGTAATTGTTTGCAGAGAATGATGGCAAGAAGCCAGGCTCGCAGAGCTGGTCTTAACAAAAACTTAGGGGATGTCACCAACAAAGAGAATGTTTCAATGTCGGGAAACACAAGAAGTCGTCTCAAGCAAATAAATTCCATGTATTCAGGTGAGTCTTTTAATTTGATTGAACAAGCAGGAATGAAAGTACAGAAATCATTAAAAATTTAACGTGGTTTTCTTTGAGTGACTTTTCATAGTCTATATGTATCTAGGAGTTTGTTCTTGACCCCTTAACGGCAGATGACATGAAATCATGTCTTGGCTCGGTTGGTCTTCCCACTGGGATGCAACATCCCACCATGGCTTAATATATGGCCATCATGCTGGGTGATCAGGTGTGTAGTGGCTGGCTGCCGGCTCAGAGGATGCTTGTGGCATTAGCCCTGCACATTTTGAAATACTCCGGCATTATGTCCAGGTGGAACCAAAACTGGCCTCTCTTTAATGGGTCGAGAGCAGGAGTATGCATACATTTACCTATATATGTGTGTGCACTTAACCTCAGTCACACAGAATCAATTTGCAAATCAATATGGTAAATATATGGATGCTGTTCATCCAAATCAAACCTTACTGTGATTTGGAAGATCTGTAATCTGAACCCTTCCACAAGGGCATGTTGCTGTTGCTTCAAACTTTTTACCAGATCAGTTACCTTCTTTTGCAATTGGTTTGCTTGGTTTGAAAGTGCCGTTTCAAATTGTATTCCTTGAATGCAGCAACTGTTTCATGACAAATCAAACATACAGCTTTAACTTCAACATCAGTAAAGAAATACCTGTCAGTCCACTCTTTGTTAACCCATTAACGACAGGTGACGTGTTTTTTTGTCATACATGACGCTGGAGCTCTTGCCTGACAGTGGGTGTCATGACATTCAGGGATTTTGGATCACTATGTTATTTTATTGTGCCATGAGTAATGAGTGAGTGATGTTGACAGATTGTTATTTTATTGTGCTATGAATAATGAGTGAGTGATGTTGACAGTTGCAGTCATAATTATAATAACTGCCATAATATTAAGCAAAATGGATTTCAACTCATATCCAAAACCTAGACCACTTTCTTCTAGCACCAGCAGGAGAGAGAGCCTTGAATGGCACCCATCTACGGTCTCTAGCAAGCACTATCTCTATAGAGTGATGACACATAGCAAGTTGCCAACCTCTTACTCTAAAGTACCGCAGATGAAATATGTGCAGGCTGAACGAGAGGAGGAAGGTGACTCACACCATGCCCAATGCCTACAATGTGCCCCTGTGCCAGTAGGGATGCCTTTTATTGTGGCGCTCACTGTCAAAAGCACAAGTTTCCATCCTCTTCCCTACCTCTTTATTTTGGATGGTTATAAGTTTCATGTTAGTTCGTGACAGCACACAAATATGAAAAAATAAAGTTGCTTTTTGTCCTCCCCTAAAACAGCAATACTTCTATCACGTTGAGTATAAAGAAAAAAAATGAGTTGATAAGGACCCTGAATTACAATTTTAGTCGACTGAAAAATTGATGGAGCTTGTGATATGACAGATATAAATTTCTAAAAACAGTAAAACAAAAAACAACAACAAAAAACACAAAAATAGCTCCAGCTCTACAATGACTGACTAAAAGGGAGTGGGAAAAATTAAAGTATATTGCAGAAGCTGCCTTGCTCAGAAATAAAACTCATCCTGGAGCCTGTGTAAACAAATGTATCCCCCGTTGACAACGGGTTAAACACGGCGCATTTGTCTTCAACTTTTTGAATTTTAGTTAGTTTAGAAAAATTTAATTTTGGGTAAAATTTGTAAAATACTAAAGGTGAGGATGAAATAAAATGCCTCCTTTGCATCTACCAGGACACTGAAATGGTTCAAATGAAAGACAATAAAATCATTGATGCACTAATAAAGTTGCCAAATTAGCCAATCATGGGTAAAGTGTTAATATTCATAATTCTTAGGGTTGCGTGGTACCTTCTCTTTCAAATTTCCCAACATTTGGCATGTGGCCCCTGGGTTGTATTTTGCCCACACCTGCTATAACTGTTTGTATTTAATTTTCAATTGCAGATGAAGGTCAGCCATCAGAGCCAGCAATGCCCCTGCAGCCAGCTAATAGTGAAACAGAGTATAAGATGCCAAAGAAGCAAAGCAGCCCAAGGAAGCCTTCCTCATCAAGCCTTGACCTGGGTGGAGATGGAGCTGATTATCCCATCCCTAGCACAGAGTCTGCAACCGAGGGACCTTTGTCTCCTCCTCGTAGGACCGGGCTAACGGCTCTTGCCAGGAGATGTCAGCAGTTGAGGGAGTGGGAGGATGACTACACATATCATTCTACCAATCATGGCTCTCAGGTAGTGGTAGAGGGTAGCCCTGCTTTCTCTGCTTCACAAGTGCATGGCCAAAATAAGAATATGCATGATCCTAATCCATGTAGAAAGGGAACAGTTCATGCAGCCAAATCCCAAGCAGTGGGTTGCACTGTATCATCCAGTGGTTTGCAGAGTCCTGTTTGCTCTAGTGATGTGGCAGCTAACTTAGACACAGTGCCCAAATACTTCTTTGGTGATGGTCCTGCAGGTATGGTTCAGGGTAATGGTGGTGGGTCTCAGGCTGTCTCTGCTGCCTTGAGCATGACACCTTCCAGCAACATTACATCATCTCAGTCCAAGCATGCATCTAAGTCAGAGCTGTCAAGAGCCAAGCAAGCCTTTTCACAGACCGAGAGCCCCGCCTCTCCCACCAAAAAACTAAATTGGGACAGAGGCCTCCTTAATTCTCTGGTAAGTGCTTCACATTAAAGTAGGAAGGTTTCTCATTGAGATTTGATTGACAGTAGATGTAAAATGGTATTGGAAAACATATTCAGCATGATTTTTATGCATGTTTACTAATATTAAGCCATAGTACTTTAGTGCATGCTTAACTTAGTAACTCTTTCCAGGAAACAGTAAATGATGACTTGCAAAGCATATTGGTATGTACTTGATATTATTTTTTTATATTTTAAAGCAAAGCCTTAGCCTGATTTAGTTGTTGAAATGAAAAAAAATATTGATTACATTTATAGAGGATGGAAAAGCAATGAGTGAAATGTGGTGTGTGTGTGCGTGCGTGTGTGCATGCATGCATGCATGCATGTATACATACATACATACATACATACATATATGTATATATATAAGTATATATATATAAATATATATATATATATATTTATATATTGTATATATATATATATGTATTTATATGTGTATCTTTTATGTATATATGTATATTTATGTGTATATGTATATTTATGTGAATATGTATATATATATATATATAGTTATATATATAAATTTTATATATATATATAAAAAAAAAATATATATATATATAATATATATATATATATATATATATATATATATATATAATATATATATATATATATATATATATATATTATATATATATATATATTATATATTACATATATATATATATTATATATATATATATATATATATATATTATATATATATATATATATATGTATATGTGTGTGTATACATTTACACATATATGTATACATATACACACGAACACACACACACACACACACACACACACACACACACACACACACACACACACACACACACACACACACACACACACACACACACACACACACACATATGTATATATATACATGTATATATATACATGTATATATATACATGTATATATATACATGTATATATATACATGTATATATATACATGTATATATATACATGTATATATATACATGTATATATATACATGTATATATATACATGTATATATATATATATATATATATATTTGTATAGATATAAATATATGTATATAAGTGTAGGTGTATATATGTATATATAAATGTATGTATATATATGTATATATAAATGTATGTATATATATGTATATATAAATGTATGTATATATGTATATATGTGTATATATAAATGTATATATATATGTATATATAAATGTATATATATATGTATGTATAAATGTATATATATATATATGTATATATATGTATATATTATATATGTGTATATATATGTATATATGTATATGTATATATATATGTATATATATATATACATACATACATATATATGTATAGATATATGTATATATATGTATATGTATATGTATATATATGTATATGTATATATATGTATATGTATATATATATGTATACATACATACATACATACATACATACATACATACATACATACATACACACACATGTACATATACATACACATGTATGTATACATACACATGTATGTGTACATACACATGTACGTATACATACACATATATGTATACATACACATGTACGTATGCATACACATGTACGTATACATACACATGTACGTATGCATACACATGTATGTATACATACACATGTACATATATATATACACATGTACATATACATACACATATACATACACATACACATACATACACATAAGATGTATAAGATGTATATGTTTTTTATGAATGATTCTAAAACTCGGGTATCCAACAGGAAGCACAAGGTTTCACTCCAACTGAGTCTCGGTCTCGCCTTTACTATGATTTCAAGAAAGAAGAGAAGGTGAAGAGAGACCTTTCTCCTCCAAAGAAGCAAGTGCAGAAGACACAGGACGGTGTAGGTTCATCTAGTCCCACCAAGACTAAAGGCATGAGCCTGGCAGACTTGGTGATGAGCAGCAGTCCAACCAAGGTGAGAAGTCCACTAAAGGAAAGCTTAAGCACAACTTCTGCCTGCTTGAATGCAACCAAGTCTGCCACTTCTAGTGTTCCGGCACCGCCTCCTCTTCCGCCTGTTGTTGTATCGTGTCTTCCCAAAAGTCCGTGTTCTAGCCCTGCCAAGCAGTTTTCTTGTGTGTCCAGCCCAAGGCAGAACTCCAGGAAGGTATGATTTTTTTACAGAAGAAAGTTGTTTTATATAATAATTCTGTAGTGCCAGGCCTTGATTTTAGCAATAACCAAAATTAAGAGGCTTTTTTGCTTCGTAAGCATCATGTCTCATCACATTGGATGATGCATCATTTTGTTTTCTCATTTTCACATTTGTATTTAGTGGCTACCTTGTGGGATATATGTTTTTGAAAATGTGCTTATATCACAAGTTGTTAATGGGAACTATGATCCAGAAACAATTACCCTTTACCTTTACTTTCTGAGTTTAAGAAAGTTTACTTTTTTGTGAAGATTAATTTGATATCTAGCTGATTTGG
>NW_028234404.1:39863044-39870544 GCF_977035675.1 Penaeus japonicus | reverse complement strand
GGAATGTAAGTTCTAGATCAGTAACTTTAGAACAGTGAATTGCAGATAGTAAGTTCTCTGATGCACATAGGCTGTTACTCTTGATGTGGCTGCTAATATTGCATAGAAAATATAGGAATGATTTTCAATTGCTTTTATCCCTCAAACTGAGATGTCCCTCATGTGAGGTCAGATTAGTAGACTTAGACATAATTGACATGACAAAGTTTAATTTAAATATGATGTATATATGAAAAATAATGTGGTCTACCAACATCTGGTGTGACAAGACGAGTGAAATGAAAAATTGAAAACAAGGGTAGAATGATTGATGATATTGACACTTATGCACGTACACACACACATGCGTTCAATATGCATACCTTTATGTGTATATGGATATATATAGGTGTTTATGTGTATACACAAATTATATTTGATTCATATAATCTACACTTGCAGAACTGATAGTCCTAATACCTTGGAATCATACTCACCCAGTATGTTATGTCCTTTTATGGTTGCAAATATGTGTATACTGTATGAATGTATACTTGTGTAGATTCTTGTGCCTTTTACACAGTCTATTCTTGTGATAATGTGTTGATTTGATAATATCTATGCTATTCATACTATTAAAAAGGACAACATACATAATCTGAACGCTCTATATCTCATTTATTTTTCAGTATTTGGAATTTTATACTCT
The DNA here is from genome assembly GCF_977035675.1 of Penaeus japonicus. NCBI lineage: Eukaryota > Metazoa > Arthropoda > Malacostraca > Decapoda > Penaeidae > Penaeus > Penaeus japonicus. The sequence continues at coordinate 39,869,856 of NW_028234404.1, read as the reverse complement.
ACAAGATAAACTGTGTCTTAAAATACAAAAGTCAATTTTTGTTGTTGTTGCTTTACCCCCCTTAGAGAAAGATTTCCGACTCTAGCTGCAGTTTAAGGGGCTTAAAAACTTTGAAGCTAACCAAGGGGGCTATTGTGAAAACATACCTTGTTGCAGAGAGATCAAGAGACCCAGAGGAATCTGAGACAGAGTATGCCGAGAGTGAGGAATCCTATGCTGAATCCACAACATCAGAGGACACCTGCATCAGGTCAGCCCCAGCAGGACCTCCCAAGCCTCCCCGACTCTACCTAGAGTCTTCGTCTTCAACCTCCTCCGGACCCTTCACATCACCCAAGGTTCCTCTATCACCTGCCAAAGATATCCCAGGGGGATATCGCTGCTCTCCCCCCACCAGGCTCAACTCAACTGAGATTGAGGGTAAGAATTTAAACAAAGTATCATTTGAAAGAAAACATGTGAAAAATGGCTTCATAGGAAAGTGGAGCGGCAGCAACCTTAGTGTCTGCAGGTTGATCAGTGACTGTAGGGTCCTGAAGGCTTTAAGAACTATCTGCACACTAGTGGATTTGCCCTGTTTTGTCTACTTTAGTTTTCTTTTTATGTGGGAATATGTTAGCCCTTACATGGCAGGTATTTTTTTCACTGCATTTTTTTGTTCAAAAGAATCTAGTTATTTCTTCAATTATGTATGTAGGGCATTTTAACAAATGCTAATTAGTATCACATTGCTAATTTATCATAATTAGACTTGCATATCATAACCATCAAACTTCCCCATCAAAAATGACATATATATATAACTTATTGAATAAACTAAAATACAACCTGGTCATTTCAGAAGTGCCTGTGTCCCCTAAGAAGGAGTATGTCCCACGGATCAAGCCAGGCTGCCTCTTCCCATCTCTGTCAGATATTGAGTCTCAGTCGGAGGCTGTGGACAGCCAAGATGAAGAGGATTTTGCAGATTCAAGGTACATCCTCAAAGCTATACACACACACACACACACACACACACACACACACACACACACACACACACACACACACACACACACACACACACACACACACACACACACACACACACACACACACACATACACACACACACACACACACACACACACACATATGTATTTATGCATATAAATATATGTATGTATATATATATATATTATATATATATATATATATATATATATATATATATATATATATATATATATATATATATATATATATATATAATATATATATATGAATATGAATAGAAATAAATAATAGATAAACATAAATATAAACATAAACATAAATAAACATAAACATAATATATTATAAACATAAATATATACATAAACATAAAATATATATATAATATAAATATAACATATAATAAATATATATATATATATATATATATATATATATAATATATATATATATATAATATATATATATTATATATATATATATATATATATATATATATATATATATAATATATATATATATATATATATATATATATATATATATATATATATATATATATGTATATATATGTATATGTATATATATATATATACATACATATATATATAATGTATATATATGTATATATTATATTATATATTCATGTTATATATTATATATTATTTATTATATATTGTTCATTGTCTTTGTTCCTTTATCATTACCATATTTATGATTGTTGTAATAATATTGTTACTGTTACTAATATTATTATTATTATTATTAATGTTTTGATTATTATTGTTGTTATTTTTTTTTTTTTAGTTTTATCAGTTTAATGTGATTACTTTTATTACTATTTTTACTATGATTAGAGTCAATTCTATTATTACTAGAATTAATATTATTTATTATGATTATCATCATCATTATTGTTTTTGTAATTATTTTTGCCATTATATTATAAAGTGGCATGGGAGCATATATGGCATTTCATAGAGTGTGTGATTACAGCTTTGCAGAGAGCATATTGACCTGCACTTCCATGGAGAGCCTTGGACAGAAGATACAACAGGCTGCACACACTGGCATCACCAAGCAGTTGTCCACCATTGCTGAAAGAACAGAAATCAACAACTCTCATGTACGTTTTTATGTTTTTCAAAAAAGAATCGACTTCATATCTTCCGTTGATATTATTATATAATAGTGGTAAAATGTGTATCCTCATGCTTTAAGATATTCCTGGTTGTTCTATTACAGTATGACTATGAAACTGGCATGTCAGCAAGCACAATGGAGGCAGTTGCTGCCATTGATGACGCCATAGATGAAGCCCTGGATGATGAGCCAACCCCCCCAAAGAGGCTACGTCCCCAGGAGGAAATGGTAAGAGGACCTTTTGGCTGTACTTGAGCTACGTACCTCTAGCTGTAGATTTTGTCATTCCTGACTTTGTTAGAATTTGTGTTTGAAACTGCCTAGTTACTGGATATTCATGTTGCATCAAGGTAGATCTGTAAAGGATATCATATGCTAAACATATTTTGATCATATAAGAAAAAAAATTGGAATGCTAATGTCAGTATTTAATTATATTTCTTCTAATCATTTTCTCTTAGCTAACAAGTACTTACAAAACCCCAAGGCTGAATCATGACTCCCCAAGTGAGGACTGTGAAAATACCCTTGCTCACAGCCTATCCATGTATCGCAAACAGAAACCGGTAAGTTTATTGTTTTCACTTTGATATGCGATCTTTTTCCTTGTTTGTCAGGAAAGTTTGTTAAACAAAGGATGTAGTCTAATCTTGTAGCAATAAGGCTCTCCAATCCATAGTAAAAATGAGGATGGAAGATGAATATTACACAACCTTAGATTGCCCAATAGAGGCACATGAATCCATAATCCCTTCATAATGCAGGTTTACATAACAGTTATGGAACCTCAATCATGTAAGGTTTAGATACTTAACCCATTCACGCTGGGGCAGTTCCGGCTTTGCGCGGTCGCAATACCGGGGTTCTTGAACGCATAAGCCTAACGCCTCGAGATTCTCGGGCGCACAAGCCGCAAGCCTCGGTTGCCCGCTCGCTCTACCCGAGCGCGCGGCTTCCCCTCATAGCGTGTCCAGGGCGTCTGACGCGAAAACCACAATACGTGCTATCACGTCAACCGGCGTGAATGGGTTAACCAAGGAAATTTTAGGAATTTAACTTTAGTGTTATGATATACAATTTCTTTCTTTATATTTATTTTTTATTTATTTATTTAATTTTTTAAATGATTATATTGTCAGTCAAATAATGACATGCTAAATGTGTAATAGGTATTTTCTTTACTTATCTGTTAATGTACCTTTCTTCTCCAAAGCTTAGACCTTATCACAATATGTTGTGAGACTTCAAATGAGTATATTATTTACTGTGCTTACGTACATATTTCAAATGCACAAGCCTAATACCTAGGATTATTTGCCTGCTCTGGCTGTGGCCAAGCCCTACGTACCCGATCACCTGGCACGCCGGCCAGAAGGAGAGCCATGACAAAATATCCCTGGTGGCTGGTACTGCCACCACTGGATGTGATATCTTGTTATCTGGTGTTAACGGGTTAATTTTGTTCATTATTTCTAAGGAAATCCTCTTGATTACGATTTTTATTTCTTAAACAAATCGCACCGTACAAAATTACAACCAAATAAAGAAATAGGGTCATGTTTGAGGGTTGGTTAGACACCCCTGCACAAAATTTCTGGTACTAATGTGGTAATCCCCAACTGTGTCGCTGTTGCAAAGTCTTGAATAGTTGGGGCTCATATAGCAGCTCCTGCTTTTGTATTCAATGATGTGGCTGTTGGTGTCACAATCATCATACCTCTTTGTTAGTGCAGGAGATTTAACAGAACTAGAAATTTTGATATAGTGTATGTTCATTCTAAATTATGTTGTGTCTTGGAAAAGGATCATCATGATCTCCAAACAAACAAACTAAGAGTGTTAGAAAGTTACATTTCTTCAGGTGTTATGCAGTTGTTTTATGATATGATTATGTTTAATAGGAAGTGACGTACACACCAGTAAGGCAGATAGTTCGCCGGCCTGACCTAAGGTCTCCAACGCCAGAGCCAGCAGTGAGTCCATCTGTCACTGTCAGCGCACGGATCAGGGAGCTACAGGAGGAGGTGAGATTCAAGCGACAAACACATACATCAATTTGTTTCACAAAATGCAAATACATAGAAAATGCATGCTCTTGCACATATTATGCATATTTGTTTATCTTTTTTCATTCACCCATTCGCCTACTCCCACTTATGCCAGGAAGATAACAAGCGCATGATGCTTCGTTATAGGGTGTTTTCCACATTTGATTTTATGATAGTTTTTTGACTTAGATCTTTTTATTCAATGTCAACCAGCATGAATGGATTAATTAGTTTATGTGTCCCTCAGTTTTAACTTCTGACATTTTTAACTGCTAATGGCTATCACTTTGCAGGTGGAAGAACAGCAGCGTGTAATATCACAGGCATCCAATGCCATCACAGTTGTTCTACAGCGTGTGGAACAGCAAGGCACTCCACAGCATGTTGAGGCTGAGAAGCTGCTGCTGTTAGCCAGTCAGAAAAGGCAAACTGCACTCAATGAGATCCAGGTTGGAAACAGTCCCTCTCCTTTGAGCATTTTTGTTAGTGTGTAGAGGTCCTTCCTTTACATAATATTTTGAAGTATCTTTTCCCTGCAAGGACAAGGTTCTTTGATGGATGAGTTCTATTTTTCTAGGTCATAAGAGCTAAAGCACGATAGCTGTCATGGCTGTTTGCATATTTATGGTGATTCTTAAGTACAGAGTATATGATAAATATGCATAATGAAAATGGATGGATCATGACTTTGGATGTATATTGAAGAGTTTCTTAAATTTTACTTGCCACAACCAGAGACTGAAGACTGAGGGTGCCATGGCTCAGCGCAGTTGGCCAGGGGATGAGGATTGCTGCCAGGGCTCCATCAGTATCTCCAAGATATCGGTTCCTCTCAAGCAGGACTTTATCAAGAAGGGAATCAGTGGTCTGTTATACTGTTCAACTTCTCCCTGTATTGCATATAATGTGATATGGTTAAGTTTGCATATACGTGTATAAATAGTTCATTCACTATATATTAATCACAGTATTTATCAACATTATTGTTAGTATTAGCAGTATCTGTGTTTCTGATACTACTCAATTATTAAAAGGAATTATTTGAAAATCATATCTTTTCAGGTGACACCATTTATCACCTGATGGTTCTGGTGAAGCACCGTGACCAGGTCATATCCTCACAATTGCTGACGACACCTGAGTGTGTCGTTGATGGCTCTGTCACTTTTCCTAACCTAATGTCCTTGCATCATCTCACCTCTGACTTCAACATTGCGCTGGAGGTCTATGCCCTGAGCACAATTCAGCAACGCAACCTCAGCATCAAGAAGGTGAGCACAGATTCTGGTGTGGAAAGAGAGATGAATATGTTTCATATTTTTCCTCTGCTTTGTATGATTAAGAGATAACTGTACCTTTATAGATATTCTGTAACTTATTAGATTTTGTTCCTGAAAGCATTTTGTGAACTAGGAATAGGCGAGCTAACTGGCCGTCAGGACGGGAAATCTCTGATGCTGTCAGCACTGACTAAAAATTAGAGGGACACGGAAAATGTTTTCTCTGCCCTCCTGGCAGCACAGACTTTCCCTAAAATCCATCACAAAACAAGGGTTTACTCTGACTTTGAAAACTGTAGCTCTTGACTAGTGCTGTTACAAACATAATAATTAATGTCTGTTAGTGTGCTGCAATTGTGACCAGTTTCTCATGTTATGTCATGCATTTTGATGCCTGTCATTTAAGGCCTAATCAGGACCATCATGAGCATCATGACTATGTGCAGTTGGTTGATATAAAAGTAGGGTGTTATAATTGAAATTATTTAATGTAGTTATTTCTTGTGTTTGAGTGAAACTGTTAGGCAAAAACACATAAAGGGAATGGGGGAAGGGAAAGCTTAGGGGTTTAACTGAATGAAATATATTGTACTATTTCACACTCACTCTTTTCCACCCACAATATAAAAAAGTAGCAATCATAACTAAATGATTGGCTCAGGAAGAAGGCCTCTAAGGAGAATATGGGGATAGTATGGTGGGTTTGACTGGAGAAACCAACTGTGTGAGGAATCTGATTGGACACTACATGCATGTGAAAAAGTTGTGGGGATAACAGCCAACCAGTTTCTAACAATAGTATAGTAAATGTATGTACTGGACAAAATGATAGAGAACATGCACTACAGATGGGTACATGTATATTTATATTTTTCTTCACTTCTGAACCATTTCTGTATGCAGGAACAAAGCCGCATGAAGCTAACTCCACTGAAGAGGCTGCAGAAGAATGACTCTCGTCTAGCATCGCCTTCTGTGCAGTCTCCTGGGGGGCCCTTTGCTGTCCGCAGCTCCTCCTTCCAGCTTGTTGGCTTCACTCACCTGAACATTTCTACTCTCACCAGGAATGCATGGACGCTTGAAAAGGTATACAGTTCCCAGGTTCACTAGGCCAAGTGAAGTGAATTATTTGTACTAAAGACATTCTGTTAGATGTTAAAATATTATTATTATTATTATTTTTTTTTTATGTATTTTGATCATTTTACTCATGTGTTAACGTTAAACCTGTCAATCTATATATATGTTTATGCATAACCACTTGCTCATACCCGTAGGTCCCTTTCTCCTCTCCCTTGGATGGCCATCTGCTGATGAATGTGAGTTGCAGCTTTGAAGGAGGTATCAC
>NW_028234404.1:39843044-39845544 GCF_977035675.1 Penaeus japonicus | reverse complement strand
ATGATGATAATGAGTACAACAATAATAATGATAATGATAATAATATTAATGATAATGGTAGTAGTAATCATCTACCTGATAATCATAGTAGAAATAATGATGATGATAACAATAATATCAATAATGTAATAATGATAATAATAATAACAGTAATGGGAATATTAATACTACTAATACAACTGATACTACAAATGATATTATTAACAATAAGATGATAATAATAATAATAATGAAGATGATACCGATAATGATAATGGTAAAATGATGATAGTGATGATGTTAACAATATTTAAAAACAATAACATTAATAGAATAACAATAAAAATAATGATAATGACAACACTGATAACAATACTGATAATGGTAAATGTAATGATAATAATAATGATAATACCAATTGTGATAATAATAATGATAATGATATAACAAAAACAGCGACAAAAACAGCAAAAGTAACAACACTGATGATGATAATAATGATAACCATCATCATTATCATAAATACTAGGTTGGGTAGTCAATCTGTCTCATAACCAGGAGGGTTTTTTTTAAAATTTTTGGTATGAAAGTAAAGCAAAATAAAGCGACACAACAGCAGAACAGAACATTCCGGAATAACGAAAGAATGTTCTATCGCAAGCTGAATGGTGAGGAAATGGCGAACGGAAACTTCCCACCTGAAGCAACAGAAGCTAAAGATTTTTAGGATGGGGTCTGGAGCGTCGAAAGAGACCGCAGTGGGTGGGCTCAACGGGAGGATACGTGGGCGGCCAGAGGGAGGGGGGGGGCAGTCCCACGCCAAGGAGACCTACCAAGTAAAGGAGTTATTCCCAGAACATATGTTGATAATGATGATAGTGATATTGATATTGATGATGATGATGATAATGATACTAATAACAATAGCGATGATAATGATGAGAGTATTAACAACAAAGATATTAATACTGATAGTAATAACAGTAATAGTCATCATTACCATTATCATTATCGTTGACATGATCATTATCACTATTTTCATAATCATTATTGTTGCTTTTTTATTGCTGAAGATGATGATAAAGAGAATATAGAATAACAGCAACAATAACAACAACGATGATAACAATAATGATGATGAAAGTAACAATAAGAAAAACAACAATAGTGAAGATAATGATGATATTGAAAATCAAACAATTTCAATAATAAGAATAACAACAATAGTGATCATGAAAATCATATCAATAGAAACAATAGTAATAATAACAATAATATTGATAATGATGATAATGATACTGGTAAAAGGGACAACAATAAAAGTAACAGTAATAATGATAACAATGATGATGATAATAATGATGATACCATAATGATAGCAATGGTAATGACGGATATATTGATTTTGCGCTACGGCAGCCCCCAATCTGATAATAATGATAATAATGATGATAATGATAATAATGATAATAATGATAATAATGATAATAATGATTATAACAATAAAAGTAATAATTATGATGGTAATGAAAATAAGCATAATTGATTATGATAACACTAATAGTATAATGATGACCATAATAATGATAACAATAATAAGAATAAAAAATAATGATAAGGACCATCATAGTGGTGATAATAGTGGTAATGATGATGATATTGATAATGATAACAATAACAACGTTGATAATGAAAATACTGGCAAAAATAACAATACGGCTTATGCATGAAATAGATAATGATACTAACAAAGTGATGATGAAAACAAAACCGATTGCGATTTATAATTGTAATTGAAGTAATGATAATAATGAAAATAATAATGATAATCCTGATGATGGCAATAAGGATCATAATCATAGTAATGATGATAATAGTAATAATGGTCATAATAATGGTAGTGATTAGAAAAAACACCAACATCAACCATAATACAACAACAATAACAAGAACAAAAATAACAACAACAGCAATGATGCCAATAGTGATAATGGAAGTGATAATAGTGATGAAAATAATAAGAATGATACAAAATGATAACAACAATGCTAACGATAAGAGAAACGCCGATGTCGCTAATGAAAGGGAGAATGAAAACCGTGATAACGATAGCAATAGTGCTACTCATAATGCTGGGACTTGTATCATATTTCCATGAATTATATCATTATTGTCATCCTTATCATCATTATCATCACTTTTGTTATCATTGTACCGTTATTACTGATGTCACGGGAGGGTTGTAGTGGGCGCGTTTACCCCCGCGGTTACTGAAGCGGTTGCCAGACAAAACGGATGTGGGGGGGAGGTACCCTGGGGGGGGTCCCCGTTGGAATCGTCACTTAAAGAAGAAAGATTTCACGACCTCAGTTTTATCTTTTGACATCTTATTGGAGGGTAATACCAGTCTTTTAAATTTTCAACTTCTACTTCAAAATTGGGCCACATGTCAGAAGACCGTAGCGTCACGGAGCCTTGGCCTCGCTAGGGAGCTCCTTGGTGATCCGTTTCTTTGACGGCG
>NW_028234404.1:39823044-39825544 GCF_977035675.1 Penaeus japonicus | reverse complement strand
AATTCCTCCTTGCAGCTCCCTGGACGTTGCCACCCCCGACCTGAGCTTCCTCGAGTGCGCCGATTCCTGCTCGGTAAGCGCCACCCGCACCCTGCATGGGCGCGGAGACACTAGTCTGATCATTGTCCTTGCATTATTACCATTACATTTAATAAAGTAAAAGATATACATCTACATAACAATCAGTATCATGTATTGCTCTGATTAATAATCTTTGTCACCATTATGATTATCATCATGTCCATATATATTGTTATGATACTACCACTATTGCTACTACCACGAGCATGACCTGAGGGACGAGGGGTGCGCGGGAAGGGGTATGGAGAGGGACGTACGGGGGAGGGGGGGGGGGGGGCCCGGGCCACAGGAATGATGGAGACATTGCTTCCCACACAAAAAGGGAAACATTGATGAAGAAGATGGATATTAACATCACTGATATGATTATTTGATATTAATATTATCCTCATCATTAATTCCATCATTTACATTATCATCTTTGTCATTCCCATTACTAGTTTCATCCTCATCTTCAGTATCATTAGCGTTCTCATTATCATTATTACCAATATTGACACAAACTCCATTATCCCCAACAACTCTACCCTTTTCTTGTCGCTAAAACCCTCTCGCGCCCTCACGCGCAACTGCCTCTGAGCAAGTCTCCTTCCGCGCAGGCGTCGCCGTCGTCGGACTGCGTGGTCGTGAACGCCTCGGCCCGCGCCGCCCACGACTGCGAGGCCAGCGACGCGCACTTCGTGTGCCAGGTGCCCGGTGAGTCAGCGCCCTCGCCGGCGCGCGAAGCGAAGCAGAAATGAAGTACTGACGAGGGTTCAACTTTGCCCGTTCTTCCTTCTCCACATTGCGCTGCATATAAAGCAAGTGCGGACTGAGACTTACAAGCTTCTCTCTCGCTCGCCAGCATACTGCCCCGCCGGCTACACCGTCTTCCGGGGGATGTGTTACAAGCTCCTGACCGCGAGCGACCACAAGGAGGCCCTGGTCGCCTGCAACGCCGAGAGCGCCGCCCTCGCCTACCCGGAGGAGCCCGACGTCCTCTTCTTCCTCAGCGCCCTCTTCAGGGTATCCACCGAGCTCTCCTGCAACCGATTTGGTTCCTCCTTTAACCTTTTTCTCTGTGACTTTAGTATCCGCTTCTTGTATCATTCAGGACTCACCTTGCTGTGTTATTTAGCCATGAGCGTTCATTCGAAATACCTTCTCATCAGAATCTACAACACTTTCAGGAATCAATCTCAGTGACCTCGCCAAAATGGGTCATGGTCGGCCTTAATGATGCGTGAGTTGCCTCTGTGCACTAGATGCACTCCTGAAAAGTTTGTGGAATAGTTTCTGGTCGAGTAATGATTGCTAGCATCAAGTATATCCATGCGCACGGTTAATCAATTTGAATATTCATTGTTACATGGTAGCTTACAAATATGTCTTAAATAGCATAGAATATAGAATATACAATACTTTGTCATATTTACCTGATGTGACTGAGCTCTTTTATATCGCTAAAGGTTATATCCTTAAATAATTCTGTGAATCACTTCCATTAATGGAAAATGTTTATAACATGCTTATGTATGTTTTTATATTCTAGTGTTTTTAATTTTTTTTCGAACTTGTTTTGCATATTACATAGGAGTGTAAGCACATATCCATATGTATATACTTATGCTAAAAATCATACCTCTTACCTTGCTGATATTGTTACAAATCTTCTTAACCTTTTGCCTTCGTTCGACCAAAGAGGCCGTCTCCCCCGAGGAGTCATTATGCATCCTATTTGGCGATTGAACTCTGGCCAACGGCCTCCCAGTGTCCAATGTGGCCACTGCGGGTCAGAGAGAGAGGATCAGAAGCACCCTGTCCACAGATGGGGCAACTGGAGCGGCGGGGGCCTGTACTCCCCTTCGGCGGAGCTGATCAGCCAGGCGCTGACGTCGGACTCCGAGCACTGGCGCGTCATCACGATCCCCGTGGCGGAGGATCAACTTCCCAACTTCACGCCCTTCACGATCCGGACTGGCGCTACCAAGGCCTTCTGTCAGTTCCCGGGACCAGTGGGTGCGTGCATCGCTCAACCGCTCTCGTGTCTTAACACACTGGCGCATCAAAGACAAATCTTTTTAACCGTTGCACTTACTCTTTCAGGGTGCTGGATAGAGCCACTGGAGCCCACTGCCAACATGACGAGGTCTTGGGACAACTCCTCAGCAATCTCCACTGAAATTACTTACACGTGAGTTAGCAGGAATTACAATGATTTGCAGCCATAAAGGATAAAGGTGTTTGGGTCACCAAGGTGGATTAACCATCACATATGTTACAAGTCACAGATGTGTAATGTAATATTTTGTCATGAGAAGTATACCATTAGCCACGAGCCAATAGAGGAACCATGGGTGTTCGGATTCCAAGATCAGGTGAAATAACCTCCCGCATGTGTCACGCCAGATGCAACTACGGATACTTCGTCGACGGGAAC
>NW_028234404.1:39813044-39815544 GCF_977035675.1 Penaeus japonicus | reverse complement strand
AATTTCTTTCTTTCTACATTTCTTTCTATCTAAGAATGTACCATTTTTTTCTACATCTCTTTCTCTCTCTCTCTCTGCTATTCCTCAGTCACCGCCGGGCCACACTTCTAGTTCATGTAGAGACAAAAGGGGAATAAAGAGTCACTTATTTATGATGCATCTGCCATTGCATGACCCTGTAGCCTTCATTGTGAGCCTTACAAGTGCCCAATTCGCTTAGTAGTAGGCATTTATTTTTTGTGGACACTCCCCAAGGTACAGTTGATCCTCTACTTCTCTTTCCCTTTCCTGCAGTGTCAGTCCGTCACAAGCATTCCCAACAGCCCACTGCACTTGATAATTCATCTGCTGATTTTTTCAAGTATTTTTTATCCGAACTCTCCATGTCACTGTGATATGAAAAAAAACATTAAAACGACCATGATGCAGTGGACAAACATACACACGCGCGCGCGCGCACATGCACACGCACAACACACACACACACACACAACACACACACACACACACATATATATATATACATACATATGTGTGTGTGTGTGTGTGTGTCGTGTGTGTGTGTGTGTGGTGTTGTGTCGTGTGGAGTGTGTGTGTGTGTGTGTGTGTGTGTGTGTGTGTGTGTGTGTGTGGTGTGTGCGTACATATCTATCTATCTATCTATCTATATGCATATATAATATTTAAAAAAATAATAGATATATATATATATATAATTATATATTAAATAATATATACTATTATATATATATATATATAATAATATACTATATATATATATATATATGTTTCATATTACACACAACATATATATGTATATGCCTTTTATGCTTTTTAGAGAAATAGAATTTCGGGGTAATATGCATCAGGGTGGAACCTAAAGTGATATGCCCTTGAAAGCGGTGGGTTCACCTGAATGATGATATATTAGTTGAGTCTGCCAGCGTGTAGCTGTGAAGATCTTCAACAGAAAAAGAAAAGTAGATAATCTTACTGGAGGTTGGGTCTGTAATTCGACAGTCGATTGGCTTGGAAGAAGCCGAATCAACCGGCTGTCATGAAGTCGCGTCGTGGCATTCAGTCCCTCGACTCTCTGAGTGCTGAGAAAGGACTACCGGTTTAGGGCGAGCGTCTGTGGCCGCAGGTCTAAAGACTGGGCGCAGCAAATCTAAGAACTCTAAAATCTCCAACGATTACTGCGCTTTCGGGATTATAATTCGCTTGAATGTGGAAGAAGAGAACCGCTGCTGTTGCACTTGCTTTGGCAGCATAGCTTCAAGAGAGGACACGAAGGCTCCGGTATTGGAAAAGATCAGTCTAGTCGTAGGAGTCATTTGAATTACCGCAGTAAATAAAAGGTAGGAAAAGAAGTTGACTATTAATGGCACATAATCAAGAACCATCTGCCTGATGTCTAGAGCGAGTAACGAATGTTGGACTACGAAGTGAGGCTACCCAGGGCCTCTTGGCTGGAAAATGTCCGGAAATTTACTCAAAGAGTAAAATAATAATTGTCCATGAAGACAGAGAGGGGTTGAACTTTTTAAATGGCTTGCTTTAACAAGGTGCCATTTTCCCCCTCAGTGCAGGAAAAGGCTGCTGAAGCACAGAATGCCTAAGATTACACCCAACCCAGAAAACACGGATAGATCCTTTGACGAGGTTGGCATGAGAAACACCTCGCCTTTCGTCTGAAGTGTAGAGGTCAAAGGGTAAATGAGCAACGGAGGGCCTTATCCAAAAAGGACTTCTTCAACAGTAAATGCTATTGACCGAAATGGTCTTGTTTCAGAAGGGTGTGGGAAATATCTTAAAGGTTTTATTCATTTGTAATGAAGTACAGTGCATCACCCAAACATAAAACTATGAAAGAAAGCGGAGATTGAAGTGAAGTTTGGATTTCAATCTCTCTTCGGTATATTTTGTCGAACTCACTTTTTGGGGAGACAGAACACCCCCTTTTACCTTGTCGCTCCCTCCCGCAGTGAAAACAATACTGAATCTGTAAGAAATACGAGAGTTTCTTCCTGGTCTGTCCCTCCCCTGCTTCCACCTGCGCCTCTTTCAGCGTGCCTCAGCCTTCCCCCTGAAGGGCCGGCACGGGTCTCCAGCAACTACACCGGCGGGCGCGTGGAGGGGACGGCGGTGGAGTACACGTGCCTGGCGGGCTTCTACGACCCGGGCTCCGCGACGCCGCCCACTTCGGTCACTTCAGTGTGCGAGGGCGGGAGTTGGTCGCTCGAGACGCTGCCGTACTGCGGAGGTAAGTGACATTATGCCTGTATAGATACGTGAATATATGATGCATATTCTTTATAATGCTTCATGATATACCTTGGATATAAAGTACAAGATCTATATTGTGATATGTGCTCCAGTACTATTCTAATCATAATGAATTTTAGAGTCAATCTTTTTATCTTTAGAACAGAGCATTTACATGGTCGAGATCAAAGATTAAATCCATTGAGTGTGTGCTGTTAGCAAACTGGTCAAATAA
>NW_028234404.1:39805544-39808044 GCF_977035675.1 Penaeus japonicus | reverse complement strand
AGAAAAGCAACCAATCTTTAGAATATACACAGAATTTTTTCCAAGGAAAAATATACCATCTTATCACAGTAAAGTACAAAAATACAAAAAAACAAAGAAATCATAATCAAGTTTTCTAAATCTAAACTTAAACTAATGAAACTGAATACTGACTTTTAACTAAGGATGAAGTCTCAAAGACAGTAGAAGGGATCTGAAAGCAGTGGCTTTTGGCTTTCATTAGCACTACAACAGATGTGCTACTGAGAGTTAAAATTCTCAAGGAACAGCTTTCACTGAACAAAATATCTATTCTCTTTTGCAAAGCAGCATCAATAAAATATTCTAGGCAACTTAACAATTTACCTTGTGGAAGCTACTATCAAAATGTTTTATCTAAGAACAAAAGAAAAAATATGGGACGAAAACACTAACCTTATCATTTAAAAAGACATTTATCTAAAAAGGGGCAATTCAAGAGGACAGGTAAGCATTCTACATCACATCCCCCAGGAAAAACAATTATTTATCCTTCCCACTATTAATAAAATAATCATCATCACATTATCAATCTGCTAGTAAAAGAAAGCTATGTTGTATAACTCTTTAACAAATATTTTTTGGTGCAAAGTTAAACCTTTTGTTTTAAATTCACATACATTGGTCAATCATAAAATAGCACCCTGTGTGCCCTGTAATCACTTTTATATATCAGGAAAGGATGATTAACTTTCACTCAAAAAAAAGGGAGAAAAAAATATATCAATTCAAATATCAATGTTGTATCCCTTCTGAAGGTATTCTAAACAATAAAGGGAACAAATTTTGGTGAGATTCAACGAGTACAAACACTCTCACTCACACTGTCTCACTCTCTGTCTGGACGTTCTATATATTAAGCAGTTCAGAATACATCTGTTACAGCTGCAAACTATACAACTATCATCACGAATATACTGTAGATATACCAATATTACCACTCATTATGATATTAGGGAGTATCTAGACTAATATCAAAATAAAAAATAGAAAGCAGTAAAAGAAAAACTCTTTTTCATGAGATTTAAGTGACAGATATTAAAAAGAAATTAGTATTCTGGAAAAGTTCGAATATCAAAACTGGAAAATTCCTGAGATTTTGTCAATCAAAAATTATTTACCAAAAATAATATTGTCCAAAGATCAAGATCAGGTGACTAAGCCCTAGATGCAACTTCACAAAGGAAGAGTGACAAGAGACAGCTTAGTCCATTTCTTATACCTAACAAACTGAAGAACTTGTATGTTGTGGCACTGGCAAAAGAGAGGAGCCAAGAAACTGAACTGTAAATAAAGTGAATACCAAAACAGACTGATCAAATGAGTTAAATTTCATTTTCTAAACTCTTTTCTCCTCTTACCAATTAGTCTTCTGAATGTAATTATATTCCTACAACATGATTCCTCATCATCCATCTACAATGTTATTTAGGTCTCTGTTGCTCATAATGTATTTAATAAAATCTCTAATGTAACATTCAGAAAATAACTACACTAAACAAAAGGGTCAACTTCTGTCATTTGTGTTGATCTGATGGATAGGAACATGGGGCTGCATATTCACTACATCATTAGTAATGTACCCTCAGCTAGCAGTGCGAAATCATTCAAATGTCACATATACTTTCCCTATGACAAATAAATGTGATACGAGAAATGTCACTCTCAGTCAACACCACAACTGCTTATGTAAGAAAAATTTCCTTTTATAGTACAGCCACAAAGTCACAGCTTAGTCAGATATCCTTTAACATATAAAGCAACTAGAAAGCCTGTAATCTCTTGCCACCTTGATTGATTCTTACACTGTAATTTTACCAAAATTAAAAGAAAAACTACAATACAGCTCCTTTGATCCTTTAAAAAAACCATCAAGGTAAATATAAATATATCACCCAATACATAAGGTTCATGGCAGCACATGGTAGAAAATATTTCTTCTGAACTTAAAGATCTGAGAACAAATTACCCAAATGAAATACTGTCTCTCATTACTTCCCAGTCTATCATCCACTGTGATATTAATAAGACCATACATTATACAAAATATATCATGATAAAAATCTAAATGTTTTATCTGTAATGTGAGACAATATAAGCACATTGTATACTACCCCCATTAAGCAAATAATATACAGAAGCATTTAAAAAACGGAGCAACCAAAAACAAGATGCATCATGTGAAGAATCAGTACCTTAGCTATCCTCTTTTGCAAGTCAACACAAGTTCCCTTTGTGCAAGTTCTGTGAAATGTATACAACATTCCCTAAGGATGAGCATAAGACTTACCTCAGTAAGTACTTCCTTAATGAGATATATATTGCACTCGAATCCCACTCAAACTTCCATTCATCCTGTCTTTCTTCCTATTTTATAAAGAATACAAACAGTTTGATGTCACAGTAAGCTCTCTTATCACAACAGTACATCAGTCAATCTCAGTTACCATACCCTAAACAGTACATATAAAAAAATTCTCTG
>NW_028234404.1:39773044-39775544 GCF_977035675.1 Penaeus japonicus | reverse complement strand
TTTTTCGTCATACATGACGCAGGACCTCTTGCCTGACAATGGGCGTCATGACATTTGGGGATTTTGGATCACTATGTTATTTTATTGTACTCTAAGTAATGAGTGAGTGATGTTGACAATTGCAGTCATAATTATTATAACTTCCATAATATTAAGCAAAATGGGTTTCAACTCACTTCTAAAACCTAGATGGCACCACTTTCTTCTAGCACCAGCAGGATAGAGAGCCTTGAATGGCACCCATCTACGGTCTCTAGCAAGCACTATCTCTATAGAGGGATGGCACATCGCAAGTTGCTGACCTCTTGCTCTAAATTACCGCAGATGAAAGATGTGCAGAGAGAATGAGAGGAGGAAGGTGACTTACACCATGCCCAATGCCAACAATGTGCCCCTGTGCCAGTAGGGATACCTTTTATTGTGGCACTCACTGTCAAAAGCACAAGTTTCCTTCCTCTTCCCTATCTCTTCATTTTGGATGGTTATAAGTTTCATGTTTGTTCGTGACAGCACACAAATACGAAAAAATAAAGTTGCTTTTTGTCCCCCCCCTAAAACAGTAATACTTCTATCACATTGAGTATAAAGAAAAAAAATGAGTTGATATGGACCCTGAACTACAATTTTAGTCATCTGCAGAATTGATGGAACCTGTGATATGACAGATATAAATTTCTTAAAACAGTAAAACACACAATAAAACACAATACAAATATGGATCTAGCTCTACAATGAGTGACTAAAAGGGAGTGGGAAAAATCAAATTATGTGGCAGAAGCTGCCTCGATCAGAAATAAAACTCATCCTGGAGCCTGTGTAAGTAAATCTATCCCCCGTTGGTAACGGGTTAAAAGTCCATCAAAAATACAATTATGACCAATATAGTAATCTACAAAATCAAACAAGGAAATAATCCACATCGACTTTTACCTACACAAACAATAATAAAAAAAAAACCTCATTATATATGAAAAGATCAAATATGATAACAGGGGTAAGAAATATGCAGATCCAAGAACCAATGATCTGGAACCATCTGACACATCTTAGAAATATTCCCAACCTAGGTATATTTAAAAGAAAATTGAAAGAACATCTGATTATCACCAACATCAGTGCTTGAAAATCTAGCCAAACACGGTATTTTAGTCACTTGTGATGTTAATATTTTGTCTAATTTTACTACACATGTTAACCCATTGACAGTGGATGGCATGATTTGCTGCCAGGGCAGAGTCGGTCATAGACGCAGATGGCACTGTGCCAGACAATGTAAACCCGCCATCCGACTTTATACATATTTCATTAAAACTGCGACCAATGGGTTAACATTATATTATTACACAACGTAAGCACTATACATGTAAAAAGAATAACCACTGTAATTAATGGAAAAAAGTATTTGAATTTGTTTAGGCTGCAAGCTGTAAGGCTATTACAGAGGTAACATGTTGGCCTCTCAACTGTATGGTTGACATATCAAGCACCACTCAAGCTTGTGAGTCTCCTATGTCACCTAGCACTTATTGTTGTGGCTGGGCATCACTGTGGGTAAGGACCAAGCTTAGACTTATTCTCTCGAGTCAACAATAGTTGGCATGGGCTTACGAGCTATCACTAGCTGACATAGGCTGGGCTCGACATAGCCCGAACGAAGCATTTACTCAACATATCTGACTTATCCTTATCCTTAGGCTGTGTGTGGAAGGCTATAGCTTGAGAACTAGTGTATTCCAAGCCATGCTTATGAAGCACACAGAAGAAAGAGCAGCCTCCATTGTCATGACATGTTTAGACACTATCTAGAATTTAGGCCTGCCCTTGCCATTGCAACTATAGATGCCATCCATTGCCACTTGTTACTAATCAAATTCTCCCCATTGAGCAAATTTGCATGAAAACAAGTGTGAAATCTAGTCTGGGTTCAAAGACTTCTTGCTTTTCCTCTTTTCCAGAAGACTGTACTCTATATTCAATCTTTTATCATCAACAAGAGCACACTGAGAATGAGAGAGAGGAGAGAGAGAGAGAGTGGGGGGGGGGGGAGTAATTCTAAGTAAGACATCCACATCTGTTTTAAATGCTATCATTCTCTTAACCCTATGACGATGGTGCGTCACACTCGTGTGACACAGCTAAATTCCTGATGCCAGGGCTTCATGCCAGTGTGACGTTTCCAATGCAATATTGCAATGGCCCGGCATAGGGGTTTTCGCGTAGCGCGTGCCCCGTCGGGAAAGGGTTAACTCCAACAATCTTAGGGGACCCCAGGGGAATTAGGGATTGAACAGAGGGATGGCACAGATGGCAAGTACCCTCTTTATCTAAAATACAGAAAAAATCAAGCCTAAAATTGTCCAAAAACAGTGCATAAACTAGACAATTCTTCCTAACCTTCTACAGGGCAAGCCCCAGGGATAATTAGCTTACCCTTGTATTTGTCACACTGATAGTCTTTTGGGCACTCGTGGCAATTAGGGCACTGTCAACTCTTTAAAAT
>NW_028234404.1:39730544-39733044 GCF_977035675.1 Penaeus japonicus | reverse complement strand
AAATGGGAGAGAAAAAAAAAAGGAAAAAAAAAAAACGAAAAAGAAAGAAAAATCGGGGAAAAGGAAGAGAGAAGACAATAAAGGGGAGAAAAGAGAAGAAGGGGAAAGATGAAAAAAAAGAAAGAAAAGAAAGAAGAAAAAGAAGAAAAAGGGAAGAAAAAAAAGAAAGAAAACTAAAAAAAAAAAGGGAAAAGAAAAAAAGATAAAAGACGAAGAAAAGAGAAAAAGGAAAAAAAGGAGGGAGAAAGAAAGGAAAGGAAAAAAAAAAAAAAGAAAAGGAAGAAAAGAAAAAGGAAAGGGAGGAAAGATAAAGAAAGAAAGAAGAAGAGGAAGGAAAGAAAAAAGTAAAATGAGAAAAGATAAGGGAAGCCAGGGAAGGGAAAAGAAGGGGAAGGGAAAAAAAAAGGATAAAAAATGAAAGAAAAAAAAAAAAGAAAGAAAAAGATAAAGAAAAGATAAAAAAAAAAATATAAGAAAAAGATAAAAGATAACCGCTGCAATAAAGAAAGATGAAAAGAAAAAAAAAAAAAAAAAAAAAAGATAAAATAAGATAAAAAAAAAAAGAAAAGATAAAAAAAAAAGCAAAAAAAGATAAAAGATAAAAAAAAAAAAAAACAAAAAAAAAAAAAAAAAAAGATAAAAAAAGAAAAGAAAAAAGAAGATGCAATAGGAAGACGTTACTCTATGTTGCAGCCTCTGATATTCCGCTCTGATCAATTGCAAGCCACTTTCGAAGATAAACGCGCACTCGGAGTGCCATATAGGGATTGAGGCAGCCCAATATATGTCTTCGTGACAGGCTATCGCAAACTGGCAAGAAAACGTATATACCTGCACGAATCTACACACCCACTTATTCCTCATCACACACATACCCATGTAAACATAGCACACACACACATATATCTATATGTGTATATATGTATATAAAGCATATACAGTAGTAACTTATTCATACAGATAGAATATATAGATTTATAGATTTATATTTATTATATACATACATATATATATATATATTTATAAATATATAAAATATATACATATATATATATATATATATATATATAGATATATATATATATATATATATATATATATATATATATATATATATATATGCATGTCTAGACACACACACACACCTATGTCCATTTTTCCTTTCGCGAACCCTTGCCTTTCAGTTTGCGATCTTCCTAACGAGCGTCCACTCAGCGACACGTGATCGAGGCGACGACGCGGCGGTGTCCCTCTGTCCTAATTGCGGCGCGAAGGACGTGTCCGGAGGAGGAAAAAGCGAGGTCTCTTACCACCGCGCGAGGACAAGTAAGAGCGGTCCTGCTGATGCCATGCATTTAGCATTCCCGCTTTTGCCAGCGAGGATGCTTTGATGTTCTGTGAACTCCTGTCAGCCGAGGTCACGGAAAGATTCTTCGGCTGAGGTCAAGATAAAACAGTTTATGGCCTGATTGTTAGGCGCACGACAGCATAGGAAATCTCACATTCGCATACTCCGCAGACTCCCAGAAAATAAGCAGCCTGAAAGGATGGCCTCCTCCCTGACCTTTCCCACAGTTCGAAGAAAACCAATCTCCCACAAACCTATTTTCAACAATGGGTGAAAGCATTACTTGCTTACTAGGTCCCATAGCTATCCCTTCGCAGGCAGAGATCCTGCACAGATAAACAAATACAAACTAAATAATTGCCAAGAATTGAGGGAGACCGAAAAGCCGGAGAATGAGGAATAAAAGAAGGGGCTGATAAAGGAGAAGAAGAAAAGGAGAGCGGAGAGGGTGAACATCTAACCTTAATGAGGATAACGAAGGCGGGAAACGGAGGCAGCATTGCACAACGCTCTCTGTCAGAAGCCTTTGATCAGATACGTCTGGCAAAGTGGAGTCTATGATGCCGCCGCGGGAAAAAAACGCCTAGACAACAAGGCACACTGAGTCGCTATTATGAAACTCTGCTTTTGGAATTTCAGGCGCTGATATAGATGGTCTCGCGGTGACACAGGATACCCGTTTAGAGTTTGAGAGCAGGTGCTGCCTCGCCCTCTGTGATCAAACCAAGAATATTCTTGTTAAATAAATGCATTAACTTTGGCTGATTTTAACCCGGACTTGCCTCACGCCGATGTCCTTGTCCCATATGTAGCACATTTTTGGAAAAGGCTGGCCAGAGGCAAGGGAAAATGAAGCTTGAGTCAATCCTCGGGGAGAGAAAATGATCTTTCTTTTAAAAGCTAGTCCAGCGCCACGCTCTGCACGCGTCTCAGCTCCAGCACATAGTTCACCTCGACGCTTCCACACCTTGCACCTGTTTTCGCTGCCTCAGACACAATGGTATAAAAGCAAACAGACACAAGGGCGCGCCGTGAGGGATCCGCAGAGTAAACAACTGCATTTGGATAAAAGCAAGACTCGGTTCCACATTATCTCGGACCTGATCCATTCAGGCAGACGGGCCCCGGGAGGTGCACGGCCCATATGCTGGG
>NW_028234404.1:39720544-39725544 GCF_977035675.1 Penaeus japonicus | reverse complement strand
CGCTCGTCGGCCTCCGCCAGCGCCGCTCGGCCTCATTCCGCGGCGGGAAACAAAAGTCCTCGGGATCATGAGGCAATATCTGTCGCCGAGGGAGGCTCTCTTCCTCCTCGAAGCCCGGGACTTATTGATCTACGCGGCTCTATGGCGGCGGCAAGACCTCGGTCGTTTCTTGCATTTTTGCCGGGTAATTTTCCGAGAATGTTGCATGACGTTGCACGAGTTGAGGCGCTTAATGCCCGGCCTCTGAGATGGCGCGACCTGGAATGTAATAAGGACGGTCGCGCTGCCTCAGACTCCTCTCTGCTGCTGCGTTGCTGCTGGCCTCTGGCGCTGGCGGCCCACTTGCTCTACGCTTCTCTGCGCTGGCGCCCCCGGCAGGCCTCATCTCTCTTGTGCTGCTTCGCTTCGTCCCCTCTCCGCTCCGCGCCCTGTGTCTATATATCTGTCTTTCTGATTCTCTCTCTCTCTCTCTCTCTCCCTCTCTCTCTCCACCTGCCCTCACTCGCTATCCGACCCTCTCTCTTCTCCTTCTTGTTAATATCTTATCTGATCTCTCGATCGCTATCTCCCCTCTCATCTCCAATTTTTCCCCTTCCTAACCTCATCGCCAATTAGTCTGCCTTGCCCCTCGGAGCACTAACTCGAGCTCAAGTTCCCTGTCGGTGCCCCTGCCTTGCCCTCGCCGTCTCTCCCTCGGAGCCTGTCTGCCTGTCGGTCGGCCCTTTGGCGGCGTTTAACCGCTCCGGCCGGCCGTTACGTTACGGCCGGCGGTTTCGTATCCGCGTTTCTCGTCGGCCGTCTGTTACGTTCGACGTTTCCCCCTTTGGCGCGGCGATATCCCGTTCGGCCCGTTGGCGTTATGACGTTATGAGTCGCGGAACTTTTGTTCACTGGATCATAAAATTGGCCATAAAATCCTCCATCTTTTGTCTGCCAGATAATAAAGTTGGCCATGAGTCTCCTGCATAAAGGACGCGTCATGAGCGCCGTTCGAAGTGCGGATTATTTTTAGCCAAGAAATACGACAGCCATTAATGAAAAACGGCGGCCGTGCGCCCGGCGGTTAAACTTATGCGGCACCCTAGTTAAGTAAACAAGGGTCGACGCACGCTTTACGGGACGTTAGAGAGAGATGATCACGTTCTCTATTGAGTAGAGAGACTCGCGTCTCGAGGAAAAAGAAAGAGAGAGATGAGAGAGAGAGATGAGGAGAGAGAGGAAGGGAGAGAGAAGGAGAGGAGGGAGAGCGAGGAGACGACGTCTTCTACGACGTGAGAGAGAGAGAGGAGGGAAGAGATGAGAGAGCGGAGAGAGATCGATGAGGAGGGATAGGAAGAGAGCTGATGGAGGAGAGATCTCGGGATCTAGAGAAGAGAGGAGAGAGAGAGAGAGCGAGAGAGAGATTTGTAAGAGGGAGACGTAGAGAGACGAGAGGAGAGCCGGGAGGAGGAGAGGAGAGGAGAGAGGAGAGGGAGGAGAGAGGAGAAGCGTCGGGGAGATGATGGGTAGGATTGAGGGACGCGATGAGGAAAGAGCAGCAAGAGCGAGTGAAAGGGATGAGGAGATTGAGGGAGGAGAGAGTGAGGAAGGAGAGAGAGGACTGAGAGGGGGAGAGAAGGCAAGGAGGAGAGAGAAGCAGAGAGGCGAGGTTATAGAGAGAGAGAGGGAGAGAGCGAGGAGGAGAGCGGGGGAGGGAGGAGAGGTAGAGAGAGAGGGAGAGGATAGGAGAGAGAGGGAGAGGTAGAGAGGAAGAGAGAGGGGAGAGAGGATGAGAGGAGGAAGAGAGATGAGAAGAGAGAGAGAGGAGAGGGAAAGAGAAGAGGAGATTGAGAGGATGGGAGCGAGTTTGAGAGAGGAGGAGACGAGGAAGTCAGGAGGGATGGAGAGACAGGAGAGGGAGAAGACGAGAGAGAGGAGAGAGAGAGACGCGAGAAGAGAGACCGAGAGAGAGGAGAGAGGCCACTCCGAGAGAGACGAGGGGGAGAGGAGGGGAGAGGATAGGAGATGGAGATGGAATATGGAGTGGAGAGAGAGAGCAGGAGAAGGAAAGAGCACGAGGGAGAGAGGAGGAGAGGAGAGAGAGAGGAGGAGAGAGCGAGAAGGAGGACATGAGAGGGAGAGGAAGAGACAGAGAGAGAGAGAGAGAGGGACTAAGATGGGATGAGAGGTGAGGAGAAGAGTGGAGGTGGACTAGAGAGAAGAGAGATGGGAGAGGAGAGACCGAGAGAGAGGAGAGCGAGAGACGTGGAGAGAGCCGGAGAGGGAGAGACGGAGAGAGAGGAGATGGATGAGATAGAGAGGGGAGGAGATGGGATGTATATGCGAGAGAGAGAGATGGCAATTGAGAGGAGAGGGAGGAGAGAGAGAGAGCGAGGAAGAGGGGAGTGGAGTAGGGGGAAGCAAGAGGAGAGAGATGAGGAAGGATGGGAGAGAGAGAGATGAGGAGAGAGGGGAGGGGAGGGGAGAGGAGAGGAGAGGAGAGAGAGGGAGGAGAGAGAGAAGTATGGATTGGAGAAGAGGAGAGAAGATGGATGAGGAGAGAGAGGAAGGAGAGAGAACATGAGCGATGGAGCCAGGGAGAGGAGCGAGAGATGAGGAGGATGAGAGATGGAAGAGAGAGAGGAGAGAGAGGAGAGAGAAACCGAGAGAGAGAGCAGAGAGAGATGTATAAGGAACGGAGAGAGAGAGGATGCTGGGGGATGGAGGAGAGAGGAGAGACTAAGGAGAGAGCCGAGAGAGACGCCCCGAGATACCCCGCACAGGATAGATGGATGGAGATGTATTGAGAGAGGGAGAGCGACCCGGAAGAGAGAGAGAGAGATGAGAGGAGGAGAGAGAGGAGAGGGAGAAGAGGGGGAGGAGAGGAGGAGAGAGAGAGAGAAGAGGACGAGGAGAGAGGAGGAGTAGAGAGAGAGCGAGAGGAGAGAGAGAGAGTGGAGAACAGAGAGAGTGGGAGGATGGCCGATGACGAGAGAGAAGTGAGATGG
The DNA here is from genome assembly GCF_977035675.1 of Penaeus japonicus. Lineage (NCBI taxonomy): Eukaryota > Metazoa > Arthropoda > Malacostraca > Decapoda > Penaeidae > Penaeus > Penaeus japonicus. Next base: position 39,722,557 of record NW_028234404.1, on the reverse strand, counting down.
AAGTAGAGGAGGCAGAGAGGGCAGAGAATGGTAGAATGGAGAGCAGACCGAGAGAAGAAGAGCGAGGATGAGCGTGATGAGAGGAGAGAGAGAGAGAAGAGAGGAGAGGAGGAGAGGGGAGGGAAGGAGGAGAGGAGAGAGGGAGGGAGAGAAAATGGAAGGAGATGAGAGGAGAGAGCGAGATGAGTGGACGAGGGAGGAGAGTGAGAGGAAGGCGATAAAGAGGAGAGGGAGAGAGAGAGGAGTGAGAGAAGAAGAGAGAGAGTGACGAGAGAGGAGGGAGAGAGAGTGAGGAGAGGGAGGGAGGAAGGAGAAGAAGACGAGCAGAGAGAGAGGGGAGAGAGAGAGGGAGAGACCCCGATCCATGAGAGGGATGAAGAGAGCGTAGAGAGGAGAGGCAGGTGGAGAGAGCGAGATGCCTGAGAGAGAGCAGGAGAGGGCTGAGAGCGAGAGTGAAGATAGAGAGAAGCAGCAGAGGAGAGAGATGAGGTGAGCGAGGGGAGGAGGAGAGAGGGAGAGCGAGGAGAGAGGAGAGAGAAGGAGAGGATGGAGTAGAGAGAGGAGGGAGATAGATGGTAGAAGAGGAGAGAGAGGAGGAGCGAGTAGATCGAGTGATGAGAGGGAAGAATGAGAGGAGAGGGAGAGGTAGAGAGGCGAGAGGAGGGAGAGAGTGGGAGGATGATGATGATAAGAGGCGAGAGAGAGATGGGAGATGGAGAGGGTGAGGAGAGAGGAGAGGATTTAGAGGACTGAGAAGCGAGGCGAGGAGATAGAGAAGAGGAGAGTAGGAGGAGGTAGCGAGAGGTGGGGAGAGAGGAGAGAGGAGGGGAGAGGAGAGAGACAGGGATTGGAGAGGGAGAGGGAGGAGTTGAGAGAGAGGAGAGATGGGAGAGAGAGCTAGATGAGAGGGGAGAGAGGGAGAGAGAGAGAGGGAGCGAGGAGAGAGGGAGGACCCACGACAGGACGAGAGAGAGAGAGGGTGAGGAGAGAGGACCGTAGGGAGCGATGAGGAGGAGAGAGAGAGGCAGGGGAAGATGAGAGGGGAGAGGAGTGAGAGTGGGAGGTGGGGAGACGAGGGAGCGAGAGGGCGAGAGAGGGAGAGGATGAGAGGAGAGGAGATGAGAGAGAGGGGAGGAGAAGAGGAGGAGGAAGGAGGATCGGGAGAGATGAGGAGAGAGGTGAAGAGAGAGATGAAGAGAGAGAGGAGGGGTGATGAGAGGAGGGAGATATGATGGAGGGGAGAGAGAATGAGGGGAGGGAGAGAGAGAGAGAGAAGAGAGGGGAGAAGAGAGGAGGGCGAAGGAGAGAGGAGGGGAGAGAGAAAGAGAAGAGGGGAGAAAGAGGAGAGGGAGAGAGAGAGGAGAGCGGGAGGGAAGAGGAGATGAAGAGAAGGGAAGAGAGATGAGGAGAGAGAGGGGGAGTCGGGAGAGAGAGAGAGAGAGAGAGAGAGCGAGGAAAGGAGATCATGAGGGAGAGAGAGGGAGAGGAGAGAGGGAAAGGAGGATGGGAGAGAAGAGGAAAAGAGAGAGAGGGGAGAGATGGAGATGAGGGAGATGGAGAGGAGAGAGGGCGAGGAAGAGGAGAAGGGAGGGTAGATGAGAGAAGGAGAAGGAGCGGTACTGAGAGAGAGGGAGGAGGAGGGAGAGAGGGGGAGAAGATGGAGGGGAGAGGCGAGAGTGGAGAGAGAAGAGAAGGAGATGAGAGAGAGAAAGTGAGTGAAAGGATGAGAGGAAGCGGGAGAAGAGGGGAGTAGAAGAGAGGAGAGGAGGCTGAGAGAGAGAGGAGGGTGAGAGGAGGGGAGGAGGGGAGAGAGGAGGAGGTAGTGAGGAGAGAGAGTAAGGGGAGAGAGAAGAGAGAGAGAGAGTGGAGGATGGAGAGGAGAGGGAGAGCGGGGAGAGGATGGAAGATGAGGGAGGAGAGGAGGGGAGAGAAGAAGGGATGGGGAGAGAGAGTGTGGAGGATAGAGAGTGGAGCAGGAGGGAGAAAAAAAAGAGGGAGAGGTAAGAGAGAGAG
>NW_028234404.1:39703044-39710544 GCF_977035675.1 Penaeus japonicus | reverse complement strand
ATACACACACATACACACTCTCTCTCTCACTCACACTCACTCATACTCACACTCGCTCTCTCTCTCACACACGCACACGTCCACGCACACGCCCACAGCACTATTGTCAGCTAACTTTGCCGTAAAACCAATTCCCTTCCCCCTCGCTTCTCCAGCGGCCCCTTGGTTCATGCCCTTTCGTCTCGCATTATTTTCCTTTTTTCGACTGTTTATCTGTTCATTTTCACTGTATGATACTAATCTAATATGCAATGGGAGTGTTTCAATGTGTGCGTGTGTTGAGTGTGAGTGTTCGCATGGCTCTTCTAGTTCAGCTTTGAAGCTTCAAAGCGAGGTTAGCTGGCTAGCCGCTCAAGCTCAAACCGCCTCGCTTGGCTCCGATCTCGCCATCACCTCGGTAAGTGACCGTATTTTCTTCCGTAATAATACATCAAACATTATAAAGTATATAAGTTTTGGTTAATTTCATTTATATAATTTGGGTTTTATGTGTTAGTTTTATTGTGTTTTACTCTCTTTTCAGCCTACTATAATTATGATAGACATCTGTCAACACCTGCAAGTGATTGCTGACCCGACATTAGGATCTCTGTCGTGGTTGTGCTTGTGGCGGTTGTTGTTGTTGTTTGTGTTATTGAGAACGCTAGTTATTGCGCGAGTGCATGTTCACTTGTCCTCCTCGACAGCATTGCAAATGAGTGGGGGAAGATTGCGCTAATCATATAAGCGCCCTCTCCAGTTTCGCCGCCGCACTCCTCCTCGGTATTCGACCCCGGTTGTGATATTGCGTATTGTTTATTTGCGCGTGTGTGGTATAGTGTATATACTCGTGTATACATACATACACACATACATATATATATATATATATATATATATATATATACATACATATATATATATATATATATATATATATATATATATATATTATATATATATTATATATATATATATATATTACTTGTGATTATTCTAAAACCTTGAACAAGCCATCGATTATAAATGATATCTAAAGCACTAGAGGGAATTAAAGGAAGAAAAGACCTTAACCCCCGAAACTGTTGCTTTTACCTGTTTGTCAAATCCGTTTACTCATATATGGGAGTATCCGCATGTGTGTCTGTGTCCCTTCCTTACCATCTCCTCTCCTTATCTGCCAATCTATCTGTTTAAATAGCTATTTCTGCATGTCTGTCCCTCGCCTTCCCAGCCCTTCCCTTTCTCTTCTCTATGCACCTTCAACAAGTTTACTTTAATTCAACAATCCTGAGCACTGGAGGCTACTGTCTCCTATTATTTATGTCGTATTCATACCCGACCTTTGCTCCAACGAGTCATACGCAGTCTGTTTTGTTTACGGATTATCTTCCATAGTTGTAGCTTCAGCTAAGACAGCTTTATGTCCCCGAAGGCGAGTGTCTTCCCCTTGGATTTCCTCTGTATTATTATCAATATGATAATTGCTCTGAAGACAAAATCATACGGAATACAGATGACTGAAAATTTCAATACCTGAAAAAGAGGAAGCTTCACTGGCGAAACGGATTCCTCGCAACTTCTCCGGACGACAACCCTGAAATAACTCGGACCAGATGAGGCTCGAACTCTGCGGCTGGCGGTCATTAGCCCTCGGCTGCTGTACAGCGTGAGTTTAAGCCCCTAGTTTGATAAGATAATTAAGGGTCTAACAGGAACACAAAGCACACATTGAGTTTAATTGGACCAAAGTGTTGCTATTGATAGGGTTATAACATGAGAACATTGAACCGAAGTAGCCATTAAGATGGAATGAAAAATAGCAAGGGTAAGATAATATGGGCTCCCTGTTGAACTGCCTTGATTTACTTGACCTTTCCGTTTCTAGGTCAATCTGTTTTTATATAGCACTTATGGATTACTCAGCTATTGCAATATGAAATAAGTAGATTGGTACGAATATTCTCTCTCTCTCTCTCTCTCTCTCTCTCTCTCTCTCTCTCTCTCTCTCTCTCTTTCCTTCCCTCTCGCCTCCCGGGCGTGAGGCGGGCGGGGCACTCGTCCAGGGGCGTTTCCTAGAACAAGCACAGCGCTGGCGTCAATCGCAGCCACTTCAGGAAACAATCAGTTGATTAATTGCTCATGTTTACATCATTTCGCTCCCCTCCCTCCCGCCACTCGCCTCTCGCTGTATATATATTATAATAAATATAAACTTATATATATATATATATATATATATATATATATATATATATCCATATATATGTATATATATATATAAAAATATATATATATATATTATATATATATATATATATATATATACACACACACACACATAAGTATATATATATGTATATATATATATATATATATATATATATATATATATATATATATATATATATATATATATATATATATATATATATATATATAGATAGATAGATAGATAGACGGATAGATAGATAGAGAGGTAGGTTAGAGAGCGAGAAAGAGAGAGAGAGAGGAGAGAGAGAGAGAGAGAGAGAGAGAGTGAGAGAAAGAGAGAGAGAGAGAGAGAGAGAGAGAGAGAGAGAGAGAAACAGCCTGACATACAGATAGATCGACAAATAGATAGATAGATAGAGAGGGAGGGAAGGAGTAAAAAAGAGCGGCGAAAAGCCATAAAACATCTTCTTTTACGCCGCTCCGTGCACCGGCACTTGATGGGATTATCCTGTGTTTACCTCATCCACATGTCCATTAGCTTACGAGGGTAATGCAGCCACAGGGGGCGGGGCAAAGAGGGGTAAGGGGGAGGCAGAGGAGGGGGAAGGGGAAGGGGGAAGAGGAGGGAGAAAAGGGAAATGTAGGTGGCAGAGGAGGGGGAAGGGGAAGGGGGAAGAGGAGGGAGAAAAGGGAAATGTAGGGGGCAGAGGAGGGGTAACGGTGAGGGGCAGGGGGTGTGAGTCAACTGTTTACCCTTGCCGTTCGTGAGGTGAGGCAAGGGAGAAGCAGGACGGTTAAGTCAAACTCTCTCTCCCTGCGTCACCGACTTCCCTCTCACAGCATCACTAACTTCCCTCTCACAGCATCACTCACCTCCCTCTCACAGCATCACTCACCTCCCTCTCACAGCATCACTCACCTCCCTCTCACAGCATCAATGACCTTCCTCTCACAGCATCACTAACTTCCCTCTCACAGCATCACTAACTTCCCTCTCACAGCATCACTCACCTCCCTCTCACAGCATCAATGACCTTCCTCTCACAGCATCACTAACTTCCCTCTCACAGCATCCCCGACCTTCCTCTCTGAACAGCCAGGAAGGAGATTTGTCCGACACTCGTGTTTGTTGACTCGTCCCTCGCCTCACGCCGACCTCCTCTTGCTTCCTCTTGTCTCCTCGCCCCGCCAATTAATCGTCTACTAATCTATTCCTTTCTTCTCTTTCCCTTTCGCTCTGTCTCTCTTCTCCTTCTGCCCTTCGTCTGTCCGCCTCTTTTCCTCTTTTGTTCTCCCTCTTTTGATTTTTCTAGGTCTTTCTCTTCCTCTTGCTTTGTTTGTTTTTTCTGTGTTTCTCTGCTTGTTTTCCCCACGTCTCCTCGATTTGTGAGGGTTTGCCTTTTTTTTATTTGAGTTGTAGTTATTTGTTGTTTGTTATTTTTATTTGATTTGATTCCTCTCCCCTTCTCTTTTTTCTTCTCTATATCTCCTCTGTCAATGTCCTGCCAATTTGCTCATCTCTCCCTCCTTTCCTCCCTTCCTATTCTCTTCCTATTCTCTCTCTTTTCCCATCTTACCTTCTATTCTCACTTCCTTTGTCTTTCCCTCCTCATTTTCCATTCCCCTCGTTGCTCCCTCTCCTGCGAGTCTCCTTCCCTCCCCTGATCTCCCCTCCCTCCTTGCTTCTCCCTCCTCTTTCCTGCTCCCTTCCCCTTCCTCTTTCCTTCCCCTCCCCCTCTTCTCCCCCTCCTACCCCTCTCCTCTTCCCACCAACCTCCCTCCATTTAAAAAAAGTTACCCTTCCCCCCCCCCCCCAGACAAGGCGCGGGGGGGGGGGGGGGTCAATGCCCTCCCCTCGACCCCTGCTCCGCCTCGTTACTTCCCCGAATATGCATCCCGGCGTCGCAGCTTCACCCTGTTGCGCCGTATGCTCTTTATGGCCAAAGGGTGGTTTATAACTACATCGGGTAGTCAAAGGATGTCGGCTTATTCTGATGTGTCCCCCTCCCCTTAGTTCGGTGACGTCACTCCTGTCTTTTATCTTTATCGGGTGATGTGATTTTAGGCGGAGACAAAGTTATCAGATTCGCCGTCGATGGAAAGGGCGATAAAAAGGGCAGACATATCTACAAGAGGCCGCGATCAAGAGGAAAATATATAATGCAGATTTAGTTTAACGGATGAGTGAAGAAACACACACACACACACCACCACACACACAACACACACACACACACACACACACACACACACACACACCACACACCACACACACAACACATTTATATATATATATATATATTACTTATATATATATATATATATTATTATATACACACACACACACACACACAAACACACACACAATATTTTTCTTTCTTTTGGCTCATATGGGATGGCCAGATTTAATGTTGGACAATTGCATCCTGTTTGTGTATTCAACAGTTATTAAATTCATTATCTGATTATTGTGAAAACTGAAAGAATTATTATCTATTAGCATATATGATTTTACATGTTCTACGTAGATTGCAACATTCATATCTGTATCTGAAAATACACAATCGCTTATACACATACAAGCATGCACACACAACCCCCATAAAACAAAAACTCGAAGATGATGTAGTCGCGTCCGGCCTTCTTGAGGAAGTAGCCCATCTGCAGGCCGGCCGGGCCCGCGCCCACCACGCAGTAGTCGTGGTACGAGGACACGGCGGCCAGGCACGACCCGACGCAGCTGAGCACGAGCGACGCCAGCGGGACGAACGCCAGCACCGCGCGCTGCCGGGGGATGCACGCAGCGCCTCGCCCCCCTCTGCCCGCGCCCATCACCCCTCCTCCGGACGGCGACGCGGCCTGAGGGCGCTGCGGGGAAGGGACAGCCGTTGAGTGACACTGATAATGAGGAACAGGGCGTAACGGATGATGCAGAAGGAATAATAAAGAAAATGTAATCCGGTATTAATATATTCTGTGTAGTGCAGAGTGTAGACTGCACCATAGAGATAGGATATTGACAGGATGGCAGAGGCAGCATGCTGAATGAGTCGAAGATTTGGTTGTGATGAAACAGCAAAATGGCACAACCTGATGGTAGAAAACTGAGATAATGATAATGTTGATAGTGATTGTCTTTGTGACATCACTCAATCAACATACATACAGTGCACATAAATCAAGTGTGTAAGTGTGAATGATCTTGTTGCATAATGAGTAACAATGATAATCACTGAATTTGGTGATAATGAGAAGCAGCGTTCAAATGGAATATATTTCGGACATTAAGAGAAGAAACAAATATTTCTTCCTCTATATTTCCGAATGAAAATTACCTATATTTTGCCTTTTATCTTGGAAAACAGTCCCCTGTAATGAGATGCCTCTCGGTCTCATATTAATAATATATGATATTCATTTGTAATCATTATCCTAGTATTTCTTTTTAACATCCTTATAGAATATCCCCCAAAAGAAAAAAAAAAAAATATCTGAGCAGGAATGCAACGTCCTTTTATACAGTGCAAAGGCCTCAGGGCATATCGGAGCTGCAGCATGAAGCATACTTTTTATGGCGGTCGTATTGAGCGCAACAAAAGCATCCGAAAGAAACGGAAGAATCGTACACTGAAAGAACTGAAAGAAGAAAGGATAAATAAGTAGGAGAAGAAATGGACGAAAAATGCTTCACATAGGGAGTCTGGCATCGAAATATTGGTTCCACATCCTGTGTTCTGGAGAGAGATTTCTCGAAGCTTCGCCGCCCGACGAAAATGAAGCAGCGGTCCTGCTTCTTCTGACAAAGACGCTCAGCAGAGGCTGGAGGGTCCGGCTCGCGGGTCTCCGAGGGTGATGTAATCTTTACAGCATTGTGTCTCCCGCACACACAGGTGCATGCATGATTATGCGTTCCTTGATCTAGTTTGTATGCAAACTAGATCAAGGAACGCATAATCATGTACACGTCCATACACACACATAAACACTCACTCACACACACACACACACACACACACACACACACACACACACACACATACACACACATACACACTCTCTCTCTCACTCACACTCACACTCACTCATACTCACACTCGCTCTCTCTCTCACACACGCACACGTCCACGCACACGCCCACAGCACTATTGTAAGCTAACTTTGCCGTAAAACCAATTCCCTTCCGTCTCGATCTCCCCCTCGCTTCTCCAGCGGCCCCTTGGTTCATGCCCTTTCGTCTCGCATTATTTCCTTTTTTCGCCTGTTTATCTGTTCATTTTCACTGTATGATACTAATCTAAATCTAATATGAAATGGGAGTGTTTCAGTGTGTGCGTATATTGAGTGTGAGTGTTCGCATGACTCTTCTAGTTCAGCTTTGAAGCTTCAAAGCGAGGTTAGATGGCTAGCCGCTCAAGCTGTAACCGCCTCACTTAGCTCCGATCTCGCCATCACCTCAGTAAGTGACCGTATTTTCTTCCGTAATAATACATCAAACATTATAAAGTATATAAGTTTTGGTTAATTTCATTAATATAATTTGGGTTTTATGTGTTAGTTTTATTGTGTTTACTCTCTTTTCAGCCTACTATAATTATGATAGACATCTGTCAACACCTGCAAGTGATTGCTGACTCGACATTAGGATCTCTGTCGTGGTTGTGCTTGTGGCGGTTGTTGTTGTTGTTTGTGTTATTGAGAACGCTGGTTATTGCGCGAGTGCATGTCCACTTGTCCTCCTCGACAGCATTGCAAATGAGTGGGGGAAGATTGCGCTAATCATATAAGCGCCCTTTCCAGTTTCGCCGCCGCACTCCTCCTCGGAATTAGACCCCGGTTGTGATATTGCGTATTGTTTATTTGCGCGTGTGTGGTATAGTGTATATACTCGTGTATACATACATACATACATACATATATATATATATATATATATATATATATATACATACATATATATATATATATATATATATATATATATATATATATATATATATATATATATATATATATATATATATTACTTGTGATTATTCTAAAACCTTGAACAAGCCATCGATTATAAATGATATCTAAAGCACTAGAGGGAATTAAAGGAAGAAAAGACCTTAACCCCCGAAACTGTTGCTTTTACCCCTGTTTGTCAAATCCGTTTACTCATATATGGGAGTATCCGCATGTGTGTCTGTGTCCCTTCCTTACCATCTCCTCTCCTTATCTGCCAATCTATCTGTTTAAATAGCTATTTCTGCATGTCTGTCTCTCGCCTTCCCAGCCCTTCCCTTTCTCTTCTCTACGCACCTTCAA
>NW_028234404.1:39693044-39698044 GCF_977035675.1 Penaeus japonicus | reverse complement strand
ACCCTCCCTGTGACAGCCTGCGAACCGGCCCTCGCTCAGCCCTCGCTCAGCCCTCGCTCAGCCCTCGCTCAGCCCTCGCTCAGCCCTCGCTCAGCCCTCATCAGCATAACCGTATTTGGGCGACCTTCCCTTCCAAACAAGAAGTACGAATTGATTATAGATATCCATAGAATTCCGCGCAGGTGTTTAGCGGCCGGAGATCTCAACCGAAATGAGTTTTATAATTGAACTGGCGGCCGCACTCCCGAGGCTCTGCGAAAAGGGAATTTCCTTTGAGTTCTCAGGGGAATGAGATGGTGTGTCAGAGGGACAAAGACGCCTCTTCCGAAGTCCTTTCTTCAGGGTCGGGGAAGGAGGGGCTTCGTCTCCAGCCACAGCGAGCTACAGGATTCGTTTCCTCTGCTTAAGAGAACCAGAACTAGCGGTCAACATGCAGCGATGCCACTCTCTCCGCGCAACGTAAGCTCTTTATCACAGCCTTTCCAAGCGGTGAATTTTCCCCTGGGTGTAATTTTCAGGGTTCCAAAAGGGAAAATACATTGGGGGATATGATATTAACAAAATATCTATCGGTAGAAAAAAAAATCCATAATGTGATGACTGACTTTTCTACAAGCGCATAAAAAAATCCAGATTTATGCAACGATCACCTGCAGTAATAACCTTGTGGCGCCAGGCTCACTGCTTTTCCAAAAGGCGCGGCGCTGGTGTTTTGTTACCAAAAGGTTCCTCAAATTGTTGGGAATTTTTCCTTATCCAAATGGGAGGGGAAATTGGGATGGGTGAACTGGCAAAAGGAGTTAATCACATAAAAATCATTTGGAAACCATTGCTCTGCCAATATAGATATTGATATATAACAATGGACACTAGTTATACATATATCCATACGCATTTACATACAAATATATGCATACATACATACATACATATATATATATATATATATATATATATATATATATATATATATATATATATATTTACACACACACACACACACACATACACACACTCACACACACACACACAAACACACACACACACATGTATCTCTACATCAATCTCTATATATATCTGTCTTTTCAGCTGAGCAGAAAACGCGAAAAGCGGCGAACAACAGGATTCCATCTACGGCGAGTTAGGCAAGTTGTGGCAAGGCTCCTGTGGACACGAACCCCGACGATCGATGGGAAGTTCACATGGAAAAAACAACACAAAGGAAAGCTATTTTGCTTCTAGATTTCCTCCAGCGGGGCGAGAGGGAGGAAGGAGGGAGGGGAGGGGGATACAAGTAGAGGAGGAGGAGGAGGAGTAGGAGGAGGAAGAAGAGGGGGAGGAGTGGGAGGAGGAAGAGGAGAAAGGGAAGGAGGAGGAGGAGGAGGAGAAGAAGAAAAAGAAGAAGACAGAGATGGAAGGGGAGAGGGGGAAAGGATAAGGAATTGGTGGAGGAAGAGGAAGAATAGGAGGAGGAGGAGGAGTTGTTGAAGGAGGGAGGGGGACAAAGTGGAGGAGAAAAAAAATGGAGGAGGGGTGCGAAGGAGGAGAGGAAAACGAGAAGGGAGAAGGAGTCCTAGTCGGCCGGGGGAGGGGGGAGGGGTGTCTCTCAGGGGGGAGGGGGCGGAAGTAATAACCGCGCGAGAGAAAAAACTCCGGCAAAAGTATTCCTCACATGTTCCTCTTCGTCGCCGCCGTCTGCAGTTTTAGATTCCCGGTCGAAGCCTGAAGCGGCGGCGACAGCGAGGCGACCGCCACCGCGACGGGCCTCTTTGAATTAAAGGGATCTTTATTGTCGCCTTTCGATATGTCGGTGGCCGCCACAAACGTAATGTTTATCTAGGCCAAGTGGATGGTCCTTTGTGATATTACTGTTGTCGCCCATATTTTTTCTGGCATGGTTACACAAGTCAAGAAATTTAAACATCTTTAAAAGTGCAAATATTTTCAGAGACATCACGCATTGAGTAAAGCTTTGAGAGGAAGCGTTTTTAGTATTTTGACTGGTTGAAGGTTTGCGGGCGGGGCGGGGTCAAGACAAGGACTAACTTCCGATTTCTCTCCCTTCCTCCCTTCCCCTATCCCCCCCTCTCCCTTCCTCCCATCCCCTATACCCCTCCTCCCCTCCCCGAAGTCCCTGTGCTGCGTCTCCCCTCGGCGGCCCCGCCTCCTCGCCGCCAAGAATAGCCTCGGATCGGCCAGGTGAGTCGGCCAGGTGAGTCGGCCAGGTGAGTCGGCCAGGTGAGTCGGCCAGGTGAGTGGGCTGCGAGGAGGCACCTGTCCGCCCCCGCCCGCAGCGACACGGCCGTTGTGTCGCCGCCTCCGATGGGCGCTTAATTTGCTCGCTTTGCCTCCTGACAGGCGCCGCGCCAGAGGTCGGAGGGGGAGGGGCGGAGGGGGAGGGGGTTGGGGGACGGGAGGAGGAGGAGAGGGAAAAGGAAGGGGGAAGCGTGGGAGGGGGGCGAGGCTGCCTTATTCAGAGTTACATATTCGCGCGAGTGAATCAGTATTTATAGATATATATGTATATGTATGTATATATATATAAATAAATAAATATATATATATATATATATATATATATATATATATATATATATATATTGAGAGAAAGAGATAGATAGATAGATACATAGATATATATATATATATAGAGAGAGAGAGAGAGAGAGCGAGAGAGAAAAATAGGCAAATTACCCTTTCTAATGTTCCCTCGCATAATATCAATTGCTCTCCTGAATTTTCAGTTAACCGTAAGCCTCCTCACACCGCTACTTCGCTTCACTTTTTCTCTTACCATCCCTTGCGGATAAAGAAATCAGAGGTCTCGTCAATGTTTCATTAGTGATAATAAATTTATAGATCAAGAATTCGATATTTTTTAATGAAAATGAGTTACTCCTAATTTTCTTAAATCACGCCCATTCAATCGCGAGAACGACATTCTACTCACACTCTTAGATCGCTCAAAAGGAAAAGTCTAGTAATCTATTAGTTGTCCCGTACAACCCGTCGCTCGATGATAACCGTCATTTATTTATTTTAAAAAGTAGACCTCGATCTCGTTTTGGCCATTTCCAGCGCGTTACGTAAATCTCTGTTGAAGCGCAATGCGGCCGACGGTGCTCTTGAGGCTCCTCCAGTGTTTACGCTCTCCCGTCTTAGAAATGTCCTAATTCTTATATAGGAGAAACGGATGGAAATCCTGACCAAATCATTCATGAACACAAACGCGATGTTAGATGCGCCAGGGAATCTAATGCATGTTTCCTTCAGGTGCGAGATGAAGGTCGTCAGTTGAATTGGAATGACGCTAGAGTATTTCATAAATCTTATAATTCATAGATTTTTTTAGAATCTCTTTTTAATTGAGAAAACACCCAATTTCAACTTGATTGATGGTCAGTGGGGTATTGATGACCTTACCTCACATCCAGTTGGCAAAGTTTCCCACAGTCTGTCTATCCACTATATATTCTTGTCTAATTTAACTTTGACTATCCATTTGGGTGTTACTCGTCCAATGAGGAAGTCCGAAGGACTTCGAAACATTACGTTTTCATTTACTTTCTTACTTCGGCTGTCTTATTCATCTGTGCACACACACACACACACACACACACACATACACACACACTCACATGTGTGCGTATATATACTCTTTCTCTCTATCTATAAGTTTAAAGATTGGGTTACACATATAGCCTTCCCGCGTGCCAATGTTCTCCTTCAGCCTTTGCATGGCACCACAGATCACTCTGGAAAGTCCGAAGCTAGGGCCACATTGAAGCTCTCCTTCACGGATGCAAATGCGAGGACGATCCCCCTCTCGGACGCCGCCTGAGGGGACTGGGCCTTTGTTCAGTAATGGCGATTCCAGAGTCTATACGGCGCTCCCCTTAAGTGCTCTCGTCTGCCTTGGCGCTCCACCTCGCTTTGGCTTCGGCTCGACGTAGTTACAACTAATACTGACTCCTAAACTACTACTTCCGAACGAAAAGCAAAACACTGTAATAAAGTCTACCTTTTTTTGAAACCCGTCAAATATCTCATAAGTTTCCATTGCTTCGAAGCTTCACTGTCGTTCTCATGGGACAGTGAAGCCTAGCCGGAGCTTCGAATCTGCATGTGAAGCCTTACTGGCATTCGGATTGAGTGATACACGATTGGAATTCGAAACTAGTAAGCCTTGAATGGTGTTCGGGATTTATAGCTAAAGTCTGGTTTACGGATAGAGTTTCTCGTCAGTTATATGTATCCCCCAATCTGCTAGGAAAGTCGTAGTTGACTTTTTTTTTTTTTGCAATTAAGACCCTCTTTCCATTAATGCTGATTTTTTCCCAATTAGGCGCATCAACTGATACTGCGACTCCGTTGTAGCAATCTTCAACAATAGTACTTGTTGATTGTCTCCTTTTAAATCTTCGGTGATTGGATGCTGAACAACCGTAGGAGCCAAGACTCCTCCCCGAGCATCCAACCAAGATAAACAAATTATGAAATCGCCAATGCTTTCTTAATCAACAACATTTACACAATTTCATCCACTAGGTTCAGGATTATTAACTATCCTCTAATGCTTAAATCACCCGAACTCATACGAAAACCAGGACTATTTGCCCGACTCAAGAAAAAAGGCTCCTAAAAATAAATCGAAATGAGGAAGCTGGCCTGGAAACAGAAGCTGAAAAAAATGAGTTCTCAACAAGAGAGAGAAGGAAAGAGGAAGAAAGAAAAATAGATAGATAGAAGGATATAAATATATATGTATATGTATATATATATATATATATATATATATATATATATATATATATATATATATATATATATATAGAGAGAGAGAGAGAGAGAGAGAGACATGAATAAAAGAGGTGCAAAGCTAATTCCAATCTATGGCTCCCGGAAGTTCCTACAGCGCGAAGCATCACTCAAGTCGATAAGCAATTTCCAGAGATTTTCCCACTCGCTGCCTGATTTCCTTCGCGCAGTCGGGTGTCTCG
>NW_028234404.1:39670544-39675544 GCF_977035675.1 Penaeus japonicus | reverse complement strand
GATCGAGGTCTCCCCAACTCGCCTTGCGTCCCTGGTACGTGACGTGGGCGCCTGTCCCGAGTGAGCACCGCGGCCGAGAGACGCGTCGCAGCCGATCCGTCCTCACACTTCCACGGCCGAGACCGCACTGAGAGCTGCTTTCCCTGACACTTGTTACTGGAGTGTGGGAGTAGATCGATGGTCAACCGTAGCCACTGGGGTTGCCGCCGGAAGAACCCGCCTCTTACGTGTGCTCGCTCGCTCGCTCCCACTTGTTGAATGTGCGGCCCTCGCGCCCAGCCACCGTCCGCGGAGGAGGCGCTGCTGGCCGACGGAGCCGAGCCCTTTAGGTAATCGCTGTCTTTCTGGATGGAGAGAGGATCATATTGATGGGGATAATGATAATTATGATGCGAATGACAATAACAATAATATTAGTGATGATACAATGAATAATAATTATAATAACAATAACAGTATGATAGTAACAGTAATGATCATAGTAATGATTATAATAATGACGATAATGGTTATAACAAGAGATTGATGATAACAATAATAACAATGATAACAGTAGTGACGATAATAACGATAATGATAATACTGGTAAGGATGATAACAAAAATTATAAAAGTGAAGAAAATGATAATAATAACAATTATGATAATAGGAGCAATGATCGTGATGACGATGATAATGATAATTACGAAAACCGCTTAAAGTGGAACGGTCATCGTTTCGAACACCTATGATATTTCTTAATGGTTCTGCTTTTCCTTCTTTGATTGGGATAGTTAAACTTAGAAGTGACATATTAGCTTTGCAATAATAAACATTCTCAGTGTGTATCCATCTTTGGGAAATCTTGTACTCACACACACACACACACACACACACACACACACACACACATACACACACACACACACACACACACACACACACACACATATATATATATATATATATATATATATATATATATATATATATATATGTATGTATGTATGTATGTATGTATATATATATGTATGTATATATATACATATATATATATATATATATATATATATATATATATATATATATATATATATGTGTGTGTGTGTGTGTGTGTGTGTGTGTGTGTGTGTGTGTGTGTGTGTGTGTGTGTGTGTGTGTGTGTGTATTCATATATGAACTCATTCATCTTTTTTTTTTTTTTTTTTTTTTTTTTTACGTGCATACGTATATTCCCACGTAAAAACCGGCACTGCCTTCCGCCCAGCCGCGTCGCGCGCGCGGCCGCGTCACCGAGGCCAGGCCGTGACAGCGGGACCCGCAGCGACGCACTCATTCTCTCTCGCCGCATTCTCGGCCACTCACTCGTCCGAGGATAAGCTCTTGGCGGCCTCGCACCCTGAGGCAGATGCCCTCTGAGCCTCTGCTCTGATTCTCGGCCGAAGCGACTTGCGGTGTGAGCGCTATCGATCTGAAGCGACAGGAGACCCGCTGCGCCCCGCGAGAGGGATGCACCGGGGGCGCCGCCTTCATCCTCACGCGCGGGTCGGAGCGGACGAGCCCCAACGCATACACGCACGGAAATGTATTGGTATTGATATATGGAGATATATATGCGTATATGTATTTATCTATCTATTCATCTATATATTCATCTCTCTCTCTATATATATATACATGCATACATACATACACACACACACACACACACACACTCACACACACACACACACACATATATATATATATATATATATATATATATATATATATATATATATTATATAATATATATATATATATATATATATATATATATATATATTATATATATATATATATATATATGTATGTAGATATATAAATGTACATATGCAATATATATTATATATATATAATATAATATATATATATATATATATATATATATATATATATATATATATATATATATATACGCAGTGTTATTCTCTCGGAGTTTTGCTTTTAACAGCAATGGAAACCAAACCGGACATATAGTGTATATATGTAAGTATAGACGCATACACACACACACACACACATATGTATATACTTACACATATACACTATATGTGCGGTTTGGTTTCCATTGCTGTTAAAAACAAAACTCCGCGAGAATAACGCTGCGAAATCCCGCGGTGTTGCACGCCGTATTTCGCTCAGTGCAATATATCCTCTCGGGGTGTCGCATCTGCTGCCGCGGGGAGCGTATACCCAGGTGGCCGATATTTCTGTACCATTTTGATAGTGAAACATGGCAGTATCTATCCTTAGAGTTTTATGATACGCTACGGATGCGCATAAAGATTAAAATCATAAATGTGTTTGTTGCATGTATTGGTAAGCTATGAGTAACAGACAGTGATTAAGGAACAGCAGACTTCTAACTTCTCCCTCTCTCTCCACACACACACACACACACACACACACACACACATACACACACACACACACATATAGATAGATAGATAGATAGATAGATAAATGAATAAATGAATAAAAAAAAAATATATATATGTATATATATATATATATATATATATATATATATATATATATATATATATATATATATATGTGTGTGTGTGTGTGTGTGTGTGTGTGTGTGTGTGTGTGTGTGTGTGTGTGTGTGTGTGTGTGTGTGTGTGTGTGTGTACATATATGTATACATACATACATACATACATACATATGTAACTTTATATATATATATATATATATATATATATATACATATACATATATATATATATATATATACATATATATATATTGTGTGTATGTACATATAAACAAACATAATATCAGTTGCGTATTATGTACTTTGTGCAACCGCACTGAACCTACTGCTCTGACATAAGTATTACTCCAAATGAATATACAAACTTTAGGCTATTCCTATACGTATAGTATAGACTACAAATTGAGTATACAAACTGCTTTGCATAAATAAACATTTTTTATATTCTATAAAAACTTGAACATAGCAAAATAAGAACTGATTTTTACCTTAGACATGAATTTAAAATTAAAGCACCAAGTAACTTTACCTAGTTACTCAATTTCCTCAGCTCTATTTTTCGTCTTTAAAATGGAAAGTGTTCTATGATCCCATCATAAAAGGAGCCTCTTTGCTTCAGTTGTATCAACACACCTTTTCAATAGAGTAAACTGAAGCCACCTAGTCTTTGCTGGCTTTGTAGATATTTAAGTATTTATCCTTTTCAAGACGGAAAATAGTTGTTCTGCTGAAGCGGTGTTGCTACGTTTTGTTGAAATATTTATTTGAAACATGATGCAAGACCTTTATTCTGCCATCAACTCATCAACTCATTGTTCCAGCGAATGTAATAAAGATGAAAAATCCTTGAACTTGGTTGATTAATATATTACCCTTCATATTCCACATGTCAAAGCAGTTTGAAAGTGAAGAGTACCTGCACTCAATCTGCATGCATAAGCTGTCTACCATATCCTGATACAATTTTTGTTATATATATATATATATATATATATATATATATATATATATATATATATATATATATATATATATATATATATATATATATATATATATATATATAATATTTTCTTCTTTTTTTTACATCACCTTTCGTTAACCTAAACCTTTTATAGCTATGGTTTTCTATGTGACTTTTCTGGAAACAGCAGAAGCCCACAAGCCTTCAAATCCAGTTTCTCTGTAATGCTTAGGTTGTTGCAATATATTGATCTAGTTGCAACAATGCAATACATCATCAGTACTTGACTCATCATGACCTCGTAGTAGAAGCTTTTGTTTAGATAAATAACAAACAACGTCAATTATTCACTTCAAAATGTTCGTATCTTTCTTTGCTTGCGCAATGTGCCTGCATATCTCAGCCTCTCGCTGACTGTCACATGTGCCAGTTCTCTGCCAAACATTTTGTAATCCAAGAATGCTTGAACCTCGGCCCGAGATCCTCCCTGCTTTTGAACTACTGATATCAACTGGTTGGGATCAGAGTAAGCCTGCTATTTCCGCCCACCACTCTCTCTGGAAAGCAGTGAACAGGTTTAGACAGCACCTCGTACCCTGTTAACTAGTCTACATTTTCATACTGCGATGTCGAGAAATTTTTTGTTTATTAGTTTTATTTTATCTTTATGTGTACACACCAAATTTTGTAGTGGTTGTTTACAGCGATAAAATATTAAGGAATATGCTAAAAATATCACAATTTAAGAGACCAAATTGAATAAATTCTAGAAAATAAAATGGAAAGGAAAAACATGAAAGTGAGCGAGCATAAAATTTACCAACACAGGTTTCCACTCCGCGAGTTGCGGTAATAAAAAACATGGTTAACAAATTGCATACTACTGTAGCTGTAAAGTATATATTTAAGATCAATAAATTCCGGTATATAAAGTGCACAAGAAAATAAGGAAATCATGAAACTGAACGAGCACATAAACACAAATGTCTACTCCAAATAAACTGTTCCCGCAGTAAACAACAGTCAGCTGACACTGTTACGTCAACAATCCCAGACTTCGACTTAAAAGTTTCTGAGTGAGTTTTACTATATTTAAAAACACATGACCCCCAGATTATATCCCCATCGTAATACTACAAAAAACAGATTTATCATATAGATCAGCAGCTTCCCCGGAAGATATTCCAGCGAATTTATCAAACAAATTCTCCTCACGGAAACGGACACGAGGTGAGTGGTGCTGGAACGTCCCTCTCCTTCGGCCTCTATTTTGCCTCTCCTTCATCGCGCCATCCGCCCGCTGCCAGAGCATGATTCAACTGCCTGTGGGGCGTGCGGTGCTGTCTCGGGTCAAAGGCCACGGTATTTCACGACGAGAGACAAAATTATTAGTTTTCCATAGTGGCCCAGGCTCAGTGAGCTTAATATTTCTCTGGTAGGTGTGCAACGCTCACCTGGCACCCCCAGAGTATATGTACACACACACACACACATATATATATATGTATTATATAA
>NW_028234404.1:39640544-39645544 GCF_977035675.1 Penaeus japonicus | reverse complement strand
CGCAGCCGGAAGCACGCGAGATGTTCAACAGCACAGAGCCGCCAGCTTGCAAACGGAATGGGGAACAACGCAATTATAGCCAGACAAATATGGAATTGTTGGCATCACACGCTCACTACAAATACGCACACCCACGCACGCACACACACACACACACACACACACACACACACACACACACACATATGTGTACACTCCCCCACTCCCCTCTCGCTCACATAACACACACACAAAATAGTGAGAAATGTTCCACTGAAAATTTCGAACCGGGAGCATTTTTTTACTCTTTTCTATTCATTTAGATGTTTTTTTTCCATTTGGAAAACAAACTGCAGCATTTCCCAATCAATATCACGTTGCAATTACAGCCCCGCAATGCAGACTCTCAGGCTGACCACCCCGCCTGTAACCAAATACATCAAGCGGATATAGCAGCGAGATCAGGAATTCATTCGAAAGCATGTTCTGCATGAGCGAACATGGAAAGTGGGGAGGGACGGAGGGGGGGGGGGGGCAGCCCGTGTGCTACCATGAGCAAGACAGAGACCAGAACAGGGATATAGGCTCATGACTGTCAGGATAAACCATACAATATGCCTATTCTGTGTTTCGTCATGATTAGGCATGTCTGAAGTGGTTCATGCAACTCATTCAATTCGTAAATTACATATACCTAAAAGTGTATATCTCAGCACGATATCTACTTCACGATTTGCATCTCCCCTTTTGTCTTCTTTCCCAATACCTTTATATACATACATTTAATATATTTGAGTTCGAAAAAGGCATTGCAAAATCCGACCAAACATGCGAAAGACTGCGAATCTTCCATGCCTGGGACGCGCTCACGTGTACAGGCGAGGTAGCGTGTCTTCCTGAACGTTGCGAAACATCTTCCTCGACGCTGTGTGCAGAGGGAAGAAGGGGAAATGGGGAGGGAGGGAGGGAGGGAGGGAGGGAGGGAAGGGGAAGAAGGGGAGAAGGAGCGAAGGAGGAAGGGGGAAGGTAGGGATCCGAGAGCGGGCCCGCAGTGTGAGTGGGAGGAGATTCGAGGAGGAAGTAGCAGAGGGGAAGAAACAGGAGACTCGGAGGTCGTCGAAAGAAAATTCGCTTCATGCTTCTACATTTAGCTTGTGTGACGTGGGTCTCATTATAACAAAGATGGCAGAAGATATAATAAATATTACTGAGCTACGTTGTTAAGTCATCAAGGAAGCAAGGTTGAAGGCAAGGCGATAGCTCCGATTTCAGCCAGCAAATGCATCCGAGTAATTTCTGCAATCTTTCCTAGGTACCCATTTCTGCAACCAACATCGCAACACTGACTGCCTTCATCCCCACGTGACTTCATTTCCTATGCGTGGAGGATGAGAGCTTGTGATTTGTTGATGCATGATGTCGAAATCACTACATGACAACCTGATTAAGAAATAAAACGCAAATGGAAATGGGGAGGAAAATTGGTATTTATGTTTTAGTTTGCAACATGCATTTGAAACAAACGAACGATGTAATCAACCGCGCAATATTCTGCAAGGAGAAACTCATTTTTTTTTCCAAGTCCATGAGGTTAATCCTTCATCCCCGCTTTGGACAAGAAATAATCTCCTCTCATGCACCGTGCATTGCTCACAGCTCTCACCGTCACAGCATCTAATGCACGTGGATCTCTCTTTCGCGAAATGAGGCAACGGAGCCAAAAATGGCGCCTCTCCGAAAGCGCTTTTTCCCTCCGCCGGTATGAGTTTCATTCCATTAAATCGGAAATATAGAGCATGTCTGATAAGGACACACTTTCTCGGTGCATTAAGTGATATGCCTTCTGCTTGACGCGCTCGAATTAATTCCCAGACAATGGAACGTTGCAATCAGTATTTTTAGCACTGGTGTCAGTGGGATTATCATTATTATTACTGCTGATATGGTCGTTTTTGTTGTTATCATTGTAATCATCATTGCTCGTTGTTGTTGTTCTTGCTTCAATTAATAACATTATTTCCATTCTTCTTCTTCGTTCTCTTTTTTTCCTTCTCCTTCTCCTTTTACTTCTTCTTCTAACTTTTATTTTCTTTGAATGTGGATTAGTCTATGTATGTTTATTTCAAGATGAAACACTGAGTCTCTTAGGATTTATATTTCATGATAATTATTGATGAACATATTTTCACAATAAAAATCATGTTCTTTGTTTGTATCTTTTTTTCTTATGGTCTATTCCGAACCGTTGTGCTTGGGAGTGTTGCAATGTTGAATTAATTTATTAAAAATATATATACGTATAAACTCTTTCCAGCCTTTTGCAACAAGAGCTCGCAGGGGCTAGTCTCGCATGGATTTCTGTAGCGGAGCGACGGAAATAGAGAGAAGGTAATGACGAGGTGTCATTAGGCGGAGTAGAAACTATTTGCAAAAAAAAAAAAAAAAAAAAAAAAAAAAAAAAAAAAAAAAAAAAAAAAGCGAACAAACGGCAAAACAGCAAAACAAAAATGACGGATAAAGGATCGAGAAAAGATGAAAATGATGATTAAGATAATGAAACAACCACAGCAACCATTCAGAAGAAAATGAACGTGGTACAATCTTTACTATGATTATCGTTATCGTTTTGCGATTAATGATTATTGTCCCCATTATTACCATTACGATCATTCTTGTTATCATCTTTATCATTATTGTCACTTATTATCATCGTTATTATCATTATCATTATTATCATTATCATCGTTATCATTATAATTATCATTATTATCATCGAGTGCTATCATCCTCATTACTATCATCAGTTTTATGATCACAATAATTATCATTATTATCATTCACTAACTCTGGGTACCCGCAGTGCAACTCCTGGCCTCCTCCATCGACACTCTCAAAGCAGACTTCGCATCCGTAGTGCTCTTTCCTGGCTTGAAAACTCATGGCACTCTCCTCTCAGCCTGCCTTCCACTACTCTTTCCGATAACTTCATCCTGTGGCTGATTACGCCACGCCTTTACCCCTTCATACCTCTCCTTCACACACTTCTTCCTTCCCTACGCGCCCTCTCGCTTTCCAGGATTTCGTCAGGTTGATTAAAACTCCACTGCTGCCTCCTTAATACCTCCATGCCTCCGCCGGTATGCCATCTAGGTCACCTACGTCGCCCTTTTGAATCGCCCTTTTCGATCATCTCTTTTAGTCAGAGTGTCGGCATTCAAAGTCCTGACTCTCACCTCACCTGCTTCCTCTAGACATGCTTGCTCTCCCCCTCTCCTCCTCTTTCGCTCAATAGAAACATATTTTCCATTAATATCCTGCTGCCAACAGTACTGGTGGCGGTCATTGGTAATATGGGCCTCGACTGATCTAGTATAGAGATCCGATTTGTTATCTGCACATTGGACTTGGCATAAATTTTATGCTAGATGCCTTTCCCAACATATGCCTCCCCAGTAATCCAGGGTTGGGACCAGTACTAAGAGTGTATTGGCTTATGCAGCCCTAGCGACTGGGTTGATAATGAGAGCAATTATGACGATGGTGATAATGATGATGATAATTAGTATGATATTGTTAACGACAATAAGGAGGATAATAATAGCAATAATAATAACGATAATGATACCAATGAAAATAACATTAAGGATTATAGTAATATTAATGATAATGGATATTATATTAATGATAATGCTACTATTAAAGAAAATAGTGATAAACACAACAATAATAATAGGGATGAAAATGGTAATGCTAATGCCAATGTGATGATTATAACGATGATAACAATGCTCATTAAGCGTAGGAGATATAGCGATTTTAACGAGCTCGTTGATTTAGCAATGTCCAATTAACCTTTGTATATTCGAGTGCGTGTGTGTGCGCCCGCGCGCACATGTCCGCTCGCGAGCATGTTCTAGCCCATGTGGGCGTGAGAGCCTGCCACCATGCGGCTGCGAGTGCATGTGTCTCCGACCGCCTCGGCGCCCGTGTCCTCCGCCGCCTCCTCGTTACGCGAAGAAAAGGAAGCAATTACAGACGTCGCGAAGGAGACATTGACGCGCAAAGGAATCATTATTGTCCTGGACAATGATCGGGTCCCACAAGCCCTCGGCGCCGTCGCCACTACGGCTGTGGGTGTGACTTGTGGGGGGTTGGGGGGGGGGACGAAGGGGAAAAGCGTGCGAGAGAAAAGAGACAGGGAGCGAGAAGAGGTAGATGAGCGGATAGGTAGATGACTGGATGAATTGTTGGAGCTAAAGATAGGCGTTGAATGAAAAAGAGAGATGGTGATAGAGATAGGTGGGTAGGTAGATAGATAGACATACAGACAGAGAGAGAAAGAGAGAGAGAGAGAGAGAGAGAGAGAGAAAGAGATTTAGAGAGATAAAAATTTATAGATAGACTGCCAGAGAGATGGTATGTGAGAGAAAGAAAGAAAGTTGTTTGTATGTGATTGTGTGTGTATGTGTGTACATGAGAGAGAGAGAGAGAGAGAGAGAGAGAGAGAGAGAGAGAGAGAGAGAGAGAGAGAGAGAGAGAGAGAGAGAGAGAGAGAGAGAGAGAGAGAGACCCTTTCCCGCCCCTCCTTCGCCCCCTCTTCGAACTCGTCGAACTTCGCCCATCCCTCTTCCCTTCTCCCCTCTCCTCGCCCCACGTTCCCCTCCCTTAGCCCCCCTACCCCCTCCCCCAAGTCCTTCCCTCCACCCCTTCCCCCCCTCCCCCCCGCCTCCTCCGTCTCACCTGCTCTCCCCCTGGCCCTGTTCCCCCCCCTCCTCCCTCGCCGCCAGGACCCCCCATGGCACCCGAAGGATTTACGAGGCCCTCCCGAGCATCCAGTGATTACGGAGCCGGTTTAATCAGCGCCCAAGTGGCGTGGCGGCGGCGGGGGCAGCAGCGTCCGGCCCTTCGTCATGCTGGAGGCGGTCACTTCACTTTCCTGTTGTGTTTTTACATCATGCTTTCCCGGGTAGATGACCTTTGTAGTGGTGATTCCTTCAGTTGCTTCCTTCAGTGTAATGCCT
>NW_028234404.1:39630544-39633044 GCF_977035675.1 Penaeus japonicus | reverse complement strand
TATACATATATATATATGCATGTGGGGCACAGACGGCGAGCGTAAGGGCTTGGCTTACACGACGCCGCTTTGCGCTTCGTGTTCGTGTGGAGATAAAAAGGAGTGCGGTTGTGTCACGATGAGAGATCTTCGCATGAGCGACGCAGGATCGAGCGATGAGGTGTGGTGCCGCGTCACGGGTGATGGTGCACGCCGATGGTGTCCTTGATCCAGTCCTCGAAGGCCTGCACCCTCGTGTACACGCCCGGGATGTTGCGCCGCCCGCAGCCGATGCCGAAGCTGACGACGCCCACCTGGTACCAGTGGCCCTCCTTCTCGCACACCAGGGGCCCGCCGCCGTCGCCCTGCGGACCGAGGGGGAGGCCCTTGATTAATTAAAGCGTGGGCAGACATGCGTGCGGCGGTAATATGTGCACGCAACACAAAGGCAAACATATATTATCCACGTCCTAATACCCACTCACACAAAAGTCGGTGCAAAGACACAAGCACACGTTTTTTGTGACCCAGACGCTGCCCGGAAAGAGTCCCAGGCACGCCCGTCCCCTTACTTACATCGCAGGCGTCACGCCCCTCGGCGCCCGCGCAGAGTGCCGTCGTCGGGAGCGTGTAGGCCGGCCCGAACTGTTCCCGGAGAGCGTTCTGGCAGGCGGGGTTGCTCCACAAGGGCACGTTGATCTCCTTCAGGACGACGCTGTGCTCGGTCTCTGGGCGCGGAGAGGCAAGAGAGGTTGCGGTCAGAACTGCGGTCACTCGTGGTCTAGACAACGGTCTGGTAGTTAGGGTCTGAGGCTCTGTTATGGTCTAGGTTTTTTTTTTTTTTTTGGGGGGGGGGGGGCTCATTGGTTGTTGACTGGTTTCCTGGTCTGTTGGTTTGTCATAAGATCACGCGAAAAAAAAGTTACTGGCAGATTGTGATGGAAACTCATGTGTGGAACTTTAAGAGGCTTGGAACTGTGTAGATGTCGGGGTATATCAAGAGTAGATTAAGAGTACGGTAGATATCCGATGCGGATTGCATGCTGGAAGCGGATCAAGGTTGATGAGGGATGAATAAATCTTATTTATCCATTTATCTCTCTATATCTATCTGTTTATCTATCTATATCTGTCTACCTATCTACATCTATCTGTCTATGTATTCATCTATCTAATCTACACACACACACACACACACACATACACACACAAACACAGACACATACATATATACATATACATATATATATATATATATATATATATATATATATATAATATATATATATATATATATATATATATATATACATATATATATATATATATATATTATATATATATATATATATATATAATATATATATATATATATATATATATATTATATATATATATATATAAATATATATATATATATATATATATATATACATACTACATATACATACATATATACCAACACATATACATAATATATATATAATATATAACTATATATAATAATATACAATTAATATATATATATAATATATATATATATATATATATATATATATATATATATATACACACATATATATATGCACATTTCTTCCAAAGTTTATAGCTGCAATTGCGGAATAAAATGAATTACAGGATTCTGTTGAACCACCTGTAGAGGAGGATAATAACTCTCATTAGGGCGAAGGAAAACACGCGGCTCAGCAGACACACGGAGATCAGCTTCAGCAAGCATTATAGTCACTTTTCATATTAGTGTTCTTGCGAAAACTGGAAGATGGGTGAAGAAGGAGAAAAGGGAAGAAAAGGAAAGAGGAAGAATGCTAAGGGGAAACGAAGGAGGAGGAGTAGGAAGAGGAAGAGGAGAAAGTGCCGTACAGAACCGTACTCGGTAGGAAGATCAATAAAGAAGGGAAATAAAATGAGGAAGAGGGAAAGGAAGAGGTAACAGAAGGAGATAAAGCTCGAAGGGGAACTCAGGGCGAATGAACTCCAAAGCAGAGAGGCGATAGAAGGGACGCGTCACGCACGAGAGACAAAAGAACAGTTAATTAGACAGCTAGCTTTGCACTGAGCAAAAATCAACAGTGCAAAAGTGAAGGGAATCATAATAAAATCCTAGCCTTATAGATGTACCACATACACACACACATACACACACACACACACACACACACACACACACACACGTACACACACACACACACACACACGCACACACACACACACAGACACACACACACACACACACACACTCACATATATTTGATAACTAGAAGTCTTTGATATATTAACTCTCCGTCGTTTCTGTATTAGTTGCAACAATTTCAATGAGTCTTCTGCAAACGATACTTTGAAAGAGCATAACAAAGACTCTATGAATCATAATACAAATATATAAAAATCAATCTTAAGGCTGCAGTGTTTTCCTCTTTTTAATCACCCTTAGTGAAAAGGAATACCCTTTTATCAGAAAAAAACAATATGTATTCCTTTTATATCTATCTTTCTTACTTTT
>NW_028234404.1:39628106-39630444 GCF_977035675.1 Penaeus japonicus | reverse complement strand
GGAGGGGAAAAGGGAAGGGAGAGAAGGGGGGGAGGGGGGAGAGAGGAGAGGTGGGAGGGGGAAGAGGAAAAGGGGAAAAAGAGAGAGGGAGAAGGGGGGAAAAAGAGAAAAAGGGGGGAAAAGAAAAGGAAAGATAAAGAGAAAGAATAAATAGAATATAAAAAACGCTCTGTGATATTAACACATATCATATTTTATATCTGGTTGTTCTATGTTCTTTCTTAGGATACAAACTTGTTTTCTTTCTATCATCGCCATACTTATTTATTTGTTTTTATTTTGTCTATTTATCATATTATTTTTATATGCTTTTGTTCGTCAGTTGGGCCAAAAGATGAAGAACGTGGATATGACGCCAAATAATTGTTGTACAGACAAGAAAGGTAAAGCACAATTTTTTCCGAAAGAGATGGCGAATTGACGAGAGAGAAAAAAAAGGAAAACCTTCTTGGACACAACAAGACAGATCAGGAATACCAAGTATCACTGCACGGCGCTATTGCTACCACTGCAGGAAGATTGAGGGAAAAATCACCCGGCTCAAACCAAACCTGAACAGGCACAATCCCGGGGGGGTTTTAAAACATAAACCCGTGGCGGATTTTAAGGCCCTTGTGTTGTTAGGAAAAGGTTTTGGGGGTTTCTGAAGAGGAACATGTGTTTTTATTTGGAAAAAAATAGGAAAGTGGGGGGGGGGAAAAAATCAGCCCCTGACTTAAACGACAAAACCGTCTCATATTCCGCACGACTCGATATCCTACGAGAGTCCTCACCATCCTTAGTCCTCGCCGCCTGAGCACTTCTGTAGTGGGGGGAAAACCCTAAACCCCAATTACCTTGGGGCTGTTTGCGGCCCCACCCGGGTGGGCCCGGGTAACCCCGCGGAAACAGCCGGGCAAAACATTTCCGCACACGCACAACTGCAAATACCCAGCCACGCACCCTGTCGTCCTCGGGGGGGGGGGGGGGTCCCCCCCTCTCTATAAATAACTGTCTAGATATTTTTATCGCGGGGAAAAATTCAAAAAGCTCTAAAAAAAACGTCCCGGGGTTTGAGTGTTTTTTTGGGGGTAAAAAGATTTGTAATGATATGGGGGTGAGAAAACCCCCGTAGATTTTCCATAAATACATAATAAAATTTTCCCTCCCTGTGCGTTAAATTATATTATATATATATATATATTTATATATATAATATATATATATAAAATATATATAAAATTAATATAATATATATATATATATTTTAATATATTATAATATTTATATAATAATAAAAAAAATTAATTTTATATATATATATAAAATAATATAATAATATATATATATAAAATATTATAAATACACAATCACATACAATACTACTTACATATATATATATATATATATATTATATACATTATAATAATATATTATAAATATATATTATATACATTAAATAATTATATATAAATATTTAAAAAATTTTATATTTAATTATATATATATATTTATATAATATGAAACCCCACAACACACAAACACACAGATAATAAGATAACCATGCCTTTCTCGGGAGAGTGAGATAAGTCCCCCCGGCAGATCCTCTCGAAACAGCCCGACTGAGGCGCAGGGCTGGGGGTGTCGGGGAGGCCCCCACGGGAGTTTTTGGGAAAAGCCTTCCCTTTACAGCTATTAAAGGGGGCTTTTTGATACCTCTGCAAAGGATTTTCTGCAGCATTTTTTCCTATCAGTTCTGCAAATACATCGACCGGCGGGAGATGAATTCAGAAAAAGGATATTTTCGTCTGGAAAAGAAAAAGATTAGGTGATGTGGCTGGTCTGCGAACTAACCTTGTTTTTTAATGTTGATATTTACAGAAGGAAACAACGCAATATGCAGTCTCGCTAGGCGCGTAGGTGAATGCAATATTCTTGCACGCTGCATGGTATGGCATACCTTACGACTTTGATACATAAAAGATACACACACACACACACACACACACACACACACACACGCATTAATTTAAAATTTATTTTTTTATATATATATAAATAATTATAATATTTTAATATATAATATTAATAATGTAATATACTTTTATATAATATTTTAACATTTTTTAAAATTTTTTTATATATATTATATATACATATATATATAAACCTGAGAAGAAGAACAAAAAGGACACGAGGAAGCTGAAGAACGAGGAGAAGAAGGAGGAGAAAGGGGGAAAGAGAGGAAAAGGGAATTAGTATAACAGAGAAATGTAAAAAAAGGGACAATAGTAATAAAAGAGGGGGGAGAAGTAGGAAAAGAAGAAAAAAAAGAAGACGAAGGAAGAGAAGATGAATT
>NW_028234404.1:39613106-39615606 GCF_977035675.1 Penaeus japonicus | reverse complement strand
GGGAGGAGGAGGAGGAGGAGGAGGAGGAGGAGGAGGAGGAGGAGGAGGAGGAGGAGGAGGAGGAGGAGGAGGAGGAGGAGGAGGAGGAGGAGGAGGATGAGAAGAAGGAGGGGGCCGAGGGGGGAGGAAGAGAGGGTGCAAGGGAGGTGGAGGAGGAGGTGGAGGAGGAAGGGGAAGGGAAGGTGAGCAAGAGGGGGAAGGAGGGGACGGGTAGTGGAGGAGGAGGGGAGGGAGGAAGGGTATGATAAGGAGGGGGAGGCTAATGAAAGGGATTGTGGAGGAGGAGGGGGAGGGCGGAGGGGCAAGGGGGAAGGGGGGAGGGGAGGTGAAGGAGGAAGAAGGTGTTGAAAGGGGGAAGGGGAAGGGCGCAAGGTAATAGCAGTGGGGGAAGGAGGGGAGGAAGGGGGGGTCATGAAGGGGGGAGGGGGTAAAGAAGAGAAGGGAAGACGGTGGGAGGGGCGAGGGGAGGGGGGAAGGGGGAGAGTAGGGGGCGAGGGGAGGGGGGAAGTGGGGAGAGTAGGGGGCGAGGGGAGGGGGGGATGGGGGAGAGTAGGGGCGAGGGGAGGGGGAAATGGGGAGAGTAGGGGCGAGGAAAGGGTAGTGGGAGCGAAGGGAGGAGGAGAAGGAAGAGGAGGAGGAGGAACAGGAGGAGGAGGAATAGGAGGAGAGGAAGGAGGAGAAAATGGAGGGATTAGAACGAGAAAGGGTAAGGGCGGAGTGAGTGGGTAATGGGGGAGGGTGAAGTAGGAGTAGGAAAAGAGTGAAAGGGGGGGGGGAGTAGAGTAAGGGGGATGGAGAGGGGGGTTGTTTTCCTAATCACCATAACCGCCAGGACGTTCTCTAGAGGAGGGGGGAGGGAGGGGGGATGGGAGGGGGGAAAGGACAAAGGGAAGTAGGAAAGACAAGGCGCAGCGAAGGGGGAGGGGAGGAGGAGTGGAGGGAAGGGGGGGGGAGAGATGTTTTCGGAAGGGTCTAATTTGACATGACGACCTAATCACGTCAGGAGCGGCTCGACAAGACACCTGAAGAGGATGTACGACTTTGCGGTTCCTCGTCGTCCTTCTCCTCCTCCTCCTGGTCTCTTCCCTCGTCCTCTTCCCTTTCACTCCTCCTCCTCGCCATCCCCTCGCGCCCTTCCCCTCTTCCTGCTTTCTCTCGTTCTCCCATTTATCTATCCTCTCTCTGACTTCTCTTCGCCTGTTTGTTTCTCCCATAGGTGTTCTTTTTTGACTCCTCTCCTTCCGTTTTCTTTCTTTCCTTTATTTTTGTTCTACGTGGGAGTCTCTCCTTCTTCTATATTCCTCATTATTTTCTTTCTCCCTGTCCTTATTCTTCTTCTAAATGTCCTTCTCACTTCCTCACATACTTGTTCTATCCTATTTATTTTCGGTTTTGTGTTTGTCTTCATTTCCTTCTTTATTTTCCCCCATTCATTCTCTTTCCTCTGCTTTTTTCCCAGGAAGGACCGACGTCGTGGATGCGCTTCATTTCGCTTTCACCTTTTACTTGATGACATCACCGAGGGACTCGCCAAGCCCACCCTCCGAAAACCTTTAATCGAATCATTCTAATTCACTTTTTTTTTTTTTTAATTGATTCAAAATTTTGATTATATTCACAGTTTTTATACATTTCTGATCTAGTCAAATAGTTCAGTAGTTTTGACTCATCTATCATTTTTTTAATTTTTTTTATATCAATGCAAAGGTTTTAATCAAGCCGTTTAGGAGCCGCGTCTTCGCCATCGCCGACGTCCGAAGCCTCGCGACACAGACTGACACACTAAGCTCTCCCGGTCACACCTTCGGCCCGGCTGGCCTTGAGGTCGCCTAACAGGGGAGAGGGACGGGCAGCCACGCGCATGGCACCGGGCGCTCTTGCATGGCGAGTCTGAGGCAGTGCGAAAAGAAGGTTGCTCTTCGGTAATGTGTAAAGGATGGCTGAGTAAAATGTGGAATTAGACGCTCTTGCTTAGTGAGTCTGCGGGGGACACTGAAGTAGTGTTGCCTTTTTAGATGAAAAGGAGTCATAAAAATGCTCTGTGATAAGATAAGAGAGATAGTCCAAAAGGTGATTCTGAAAGGTTAAACTATTATTTTTTTCAAATATTAGAAAACATATCTGAACAGAAGGTCTAAAAGATCAATAAACAGAATCTAGAGACTTTCGCACAATGAGAGAAACAGCATAAAAAGACTCCACAGAACAGGCTTGCCTATTGACTCCCTCGCGATGACGTAAGACTCTGACGAAGAGGAAGTCATGATGAGTCTCTGGTCTTGTGACTCCGCCCACCGCCTCTGCCCGGAATGCGTCCTGCTCTTTCGGATTCCATGAACTTTATTGGTCTCCTTTGCGTGTCAGATTGCGTCTTAATCTGGCCTTACGGGTGCATGGGAATCGGAAGGTAAAATCCGGAGAATTGAGATAAAAGGGGTGACTAAAATCATAAGACGTCTTAGAGCAAAGAAAACGTACCCGAGCGGTTGAATGGGAGAAG
>NW_028234404.1:39605606-39610606 GCF_977035675.1 Penaeus japonicus | reverse complement strand
AAAAGAAAAGAAAAGAAAAAAGAAGAAGAAGAAGAAGAAGAAGAAGAAAAAAAAACACGAAACGCTGCCTGTGCTAAATATACACAAGTTTAAGGTCACTCGGCATACCTCGCGCGGATAAAAATACCCCCGGACATGCAAGCCAAGGACAGAGGCCCAAAGCGATGACTGATCGCGAAACCATGCACTCCCGCTGCGGCATCTCCCGCTCCCGTGCCTGGCAACTTCGGCAGGTGACGTCACCGGGCTTCACGCCACGTAACAGCCCTAACCGCAGTCAATGCCACTTCATTCTATGGTCACATAACTCAAGCGTATTTCGTCCTTGAAACGGGTATCGGCGTTCCTGCCAGGTATTGATTGGCTTTTTCCTTCTCGCTTTTTGTTTTGCCTCGTGATACAGCGGGACAATCTGATCATGAATCTTGCTTCTTGCACCTTTAATTTCGGCGCCGTCTACATCCGGGGTTCTTCAGGCCCGCCAAGGTCGCTCGCTCGCTCGCTCGCTGGGTGCGCTCGCTCCGGCATCCGGTTGATGTCCATTAAACAGACGCGAATTCGGTTTCTCGGTTCGAGGACTGACTGGCACCTCCTATCGAGAGGGACCTTAGACGTTTCGCGCGATGTTCCGCCGTGTGTCGTTCCCACGTCCTGATGTTCCTTTGGTGTGACTTGGTCGATCTGAAGCGGCGTGTGTTCCGTGTCAGAGATAATAGGCTCTGTAGCTCCGGGCTTCGGAGAGACCTTGAACGTGGCCTTAGCAACGAACCGAGCGTAATGATGCACCGGCACGAAGGCAAGGTCGAAATTCGTATATGAAGAAGGTTCAATCGTGGGCCGTAATGACTCTTCTTCTCCGTGACGTCATAATTGAATACCAAATATATTACGAAGGCACATGTTTGTCCTTTACCTTGGCAGTGAGACTCTAATCGCATGCAAGGCGGGGCGTCATGCTGATTCGACGCGGGTTCCCTGCAATCTTCGGAACAAGGGAACGCCTCCAACCAGCTCCACGTAAACACGCACACACATCATCCCTTTTTATGTATACACATGTAAGCCTGTGTCTGTACATGCGGAAGAAACGACAGAGGCGAAGCAATACCATCATCAACCAGGTACTGACGAAATTCTAGCGAAGGACGTGCCAGGACGGAGGGCGAGGGCGGAATTCGGGGCGTGTCAAAAGGTACATGGAGGCTCGGGATAAGATTAGCATTGCAAACGAGATGTGGGCGGGAATGGATAATTTCGCAATGCGAGAAATGTGAAACTGCACTTCTTGCATTGCGAAATTATTCTCATTCATATCTCATTCACACCTTTTCAACATTTGCAACAATTACAGGTAAAGGACGTTTATGCCCAGAGCGACAGATGAAGGAGCAGGTCATTTAAGGAACAGGTCAGAGGCTAACAGCGAAAGGTTATTAAATGCACAGGTCACCGAGGAAGCAGTTGCTTGAAGAAACAGGTCAGTGCAAGAGGTCACGATGAGAGGAGGTCACCGACGGAGGAAATCCCCAAGAGAGATCGACGGAGGGACGAGTGAGGTCACGCAGGAACAGATGATAAAAAAATAAGAAGAAGAACAAGAAGGAAGAGAGAGAGGTCACAGATAAAAAAACGAAAGAAAATAAGAGAGGAAAACCCCCCATAAAAGAGGAGGTCACCCGGGACGAGAGCCGTGACGAGGGCATTGAGAGCTGAGGTCACTGAGAAACAAGGCGAAGGATCGCCGTGGGAAGAAAGCAATAACTTGAACGGATTCATTGTGTGTTTGTTGAAATCGCAATTGCACGATCCTTGGCATTTCGTTGCAGGATTTTTATTTTTATGATGAAGCCCTTTCTGCGGCCGGCGTCACGTGTGGGTACATGAGGTTTTTCTTTTTCCTCTTTTTTCCTTGTTCGCCATCTCTTTGTTCTTCCCTTTCTTGAGTTTGTCCTTCGGTTTCTTCTTTTCTTCCCTTTCTTTTTCCTCCTTTTCCTTCTCCTTCTTCTTCTTATTATTATCCTCCTACCCTATTTCCCCCCTTCCCTCCCCTCCTCCTCCTCCTCTTCTTCTTCTTCCTCCTTCTCCTCTTCTCCTTCCTCATTCTTCTTCTCCTCCTCCTCCTCCTCCTTTTCCTCCTTCTCCTCGTCTTCCTCATCTCCTTCCTCCTCCTCCTTCTCCTTCGCCTCCTCCTCTTCCTCCTTTTCCTCCTTCTCCTCCTCTTCCTCATCTCCCTCCTCCTCCTCCTCCTCCTCCTCCCCCTTTCTTATTATTTCTTCTTCTTCTTCTTCGTTGCTTTATCAATGTTTATATGCAGTTTACACTTATTTTATGAGTATTTTCACACCTCCAATACAAGTTTCAAAAGAGAACTAACATTTTTTTTCATGCCGCTTAACTGCAGGTTTATACCACAACAGCGGCCGCCTCAAACTTTGACTTTTATGCTCCGGCCATGATATTCGGTGGGGAGTTAGGGAGGGAGGGAGGGATGGAGGGACGAAGGGAGGGTAAGGGGAAGGATAAAGGGAGATAGAGAGAGGGACGGAGGGAGAGTAAGGGGTGGGATAAGGGATGGGAGGGAGGAAGTGACGGACGGACGGAGGGAGGGTCAAGGGAGGGATATGTACATGGAGGGAGGAAGGGAGGGAGGGTAAGAGGAGGGATAAGCACATGGAGGGAGGATGCATGAGGGTAGGGAAAGGAATTTGAGGAGGGAGGGAGGGAGGGAGAGAGGGAGGGAGGAGAGGAAAAGAGGGATAAAGGTAAGGTAGGAGGAAGGGATAAAGGGAGGGAGGGAGGGAAACAGAGAGGAAGAGGAGGAGGAAAAGAGAGAAAAAGAGAGAGATTGAGAGAATGATAGACAGATAGATAGACAGATAGATGGACAGAGAGAGAGAGGGAGAGAGAGAGAGAGAGAGAGAGAGAGAGAGAGAGAGAGAGAGAGAGAGAGAGAGAGAGAGAGAGAGAGAGAGAGAGAGAGTATTTAGCTACCTAGTAATTATTCAATACTTACACAGACAAGTGCATGCACAAATTCTCTCTCTCTCCCTCCCTATCTCTCTCTCTCTCCCTCTCTCTCTCTCTCTCTCTCTCTCTCTCTCTATCTATCTATCTATCTATCTATCTATCTATCTATCTATCTATCTATCTATCTATCTATCTATATATATATATATATATATATATATATATATATATCACATAATCTGTCTCACGCACAAACACAGCCCAGATATTTCATTAAAAAAAGGCATAAATTAAAACAAATAATAAACAAAATCCACAGGGTACTGCGCTCCTGCATTGCCTTCCAAGTCGACGGTCCGCGCTGCCACACCAACAAAGGGGAAGCGACGCAGTGAAAGCGAAGCAGATCTGTTACTCTTAAGTTTCACTCGCTTAGTGGAAACACATGGCGGGAGGGGTGGGGAGGGGGGGAGGAGGAGTGGGGTGGGTGTGGGGGTGGGAGTGGGAGTGGGGGTGGGAGTGGGAAGGGGGGGATAATGGTGGTGGGGATGATGATGGTGGTGATGATGGTGGGGATGATGATGATGAGGACTAAAAGGAAGGGAAGGATGAAAGAGAAAGAGAGGATGTGTGAGGAGAGGAGGATGCAGTTGTTGATGATGAAGGAGCGAAGTTAAGGGGAAGGAAAAGAGAGAAAGAAACAAGAAGAAGAGGAAGAAGAAGAAGAAGAGAGAAAACTCGGGCAAAAATTAAGAAAGGCAAAGAAGACACAGAAAAAGATTTTGGATGCAATATCTTTTTTTATCACTGGGACTTACTATGCATGCATGCATGTATGTGTGTATGTAAGTATGTATGTATATATACATGCATGTAGGTATGTATGAATGCGTGTATGTATGTATGTATGTATGTATGTATGTCGGTATGCATGTATTTATGTATGTATCTATCAATCTATCTATCTATATGTATGGATGTGTATGTTTGTTTATCTATCAATTTACCTGTCAAAGCTACATATTTTATCCATCTCTCTTTCTGTATCTCTTCATCTATCTTCTTCCATTTATCTATCTATCCATCCATCCATCTATCTATCTATCTATCCATTTATCTATCTATTTATCTATCCATCTCTCTCTCTCTCTCTCTCTCTCTCTCTCTCTTTCTCTTCCTCCCCCCTCCCTCTTCCTCCCTCCCTCCCTCTCTCTCTCTCTATCTATACTCATTTCCACCTAAGCTTCTCCACGTGTCTGCGGCGCCCCTGGCACCTGTCGTAAAGCCAGGATTGCCAAACGAACTTCAAGGTGAGAGATAACCATTGTCATGCGCATGGCGTGCATTTGCATGGAGCAAAGGAAGCTGGGTCATGTGTGGAATCTTTTTATACTCATTTGATGTGAATTTCATTCTTATTGCTTCATTTTTTTATATGTAATAATAACGATAACTAAAAGTGGTATAATTGATAGTGATAATCATGATAATTACAACGATAATAGTGATGATAATAATGATAATAAGGATAATGATAATGAGAAAGATGTAAAAAAAATTATATTGATGGATATAATAACCATAATCATAATAATGATAATGAGAATGATATCAATGATATTGAGAATGAGCATATCAATAATAATGATAATGAGAATGATATCAATAATAATGATAATGAGAATGATATCAATAATAATGATAATGAGAATAATATCAATAATAATGATAGTAATAATGATAACTGTAGTAATAGTTACAATGATGATGATGATGCTTTTATATTACTAATAATGGTAATGATAGTAACAAGTACAACTACACTAAAAGTAACAAAGATAACAAAGATAATGATAATGATAAGAGCAATGATAACAACAATTTTCATTATAATTTCATGATTTTCATTGATATCCATACCAATCTCATTATATTAATTTTATAAAAAAGGATTGTGTTTTTTTCATCTTGATACTGATATAAACAATGAAAAAAATCAATGAAAGACAAACAAGAAAATGCATCTTACACTG
>NW_028234404.1:39593106-39598106 GCF_977035675.1 Penaeus japonicus | reverse complement strand
GTCGAGTTCGGAAACTGAGATTTATTTCGGTGATGTAATGGGAAAGAGTTTATGATTACAGCAAAGGCAATTAGAAATGATATTGATAACTTGACAATGATGATAATGAGGACAGTAATAATGACAATTATGATAATAACAATGGAAAGGATGAGATTAATAATACAACTACTGCTACTAAAAATAACAATAACGATAATAATCGTAATAACCATAATAATAATATCAGTAACAATAATAACATCATCATCATTATCTCCTCCCCCTCCTCCTCCTCCTCCTCATCATCATCATCAACATCCTCATCACCACCATCATCATCAACATCACAACATCACAACAACAACAACAAACAAAAATAACAGCAAAAAAACACCATCACCGCCAAGAGCCGAGAAAGCATACCCCCCTCCCCCTCCTCCTCCACCCCTCCCCCTTTCCCAAGAACGCGGGCCGTATCTCATCTTCATAGCGAGACAAGGACGTTCTCTACGCCCTCGCCAGCCCCGCCCTCACGCCCGCGCAATGAGGTGATGATGCGAGTTTCGGCGAGGATCTTCATTAAAGGTGATCTTCGGAAATCAAGTGCAAAGACGGTGGTGCTTTGATAGGTACTCGTGTTGCAATTCAGGGCTGAAGTTGTGCTTAGTCTGTTTTTAAGTCTTCATTTGCATTCGTTTTATCTCTCTACTTTTTTTATTCCTTTTTATTCGTTTTATTCGTTTATTCAGTTTGTTCATTTTCATATCTCTACTTTTTCCATTTATTAATTTATTCAGTTTATTCATATTTACCTCTACTTTTTTTATCACTTTTTATTCATTTTATTCATTTATTCAGTTTTATCTCTACTTTTTATTCCTTTTATTAATCTATTCAATTTATTCATTTTTATCTCTCTCCTTTTTATAAATTCTCTTCATTTTATATTTCGACTTATCGATACACATTTTCTCTCTTTCCATCTACCTAATCTGTCTCTTAACTCTATCTTTCTCCGCTATTTTTCATCTTCTCTCTTTTTCCTCTTCTGCCTCCGAAGTGACAATGACCTCGAGGCGTGAATACTTAGCGAGGCGCACGACCTGGCGGAGGAAGGGCGGCCGAGGAGGAAGATGAACGGCGCCGAGGATGCCCTTGGAGTCGGTCCGCGGCGCCGCTTCGGTGCGTCGCTGCGTTCCCTGCGCTGATGCTGATGCTGCAGGGAACGCGGTTGAGTACGGGAAATCTCTCTCTCTCTCTCTCTCTCTTTCGTTCTTTCTCTCTCTCTATTTCTCTCTCTCTCTCTTTCTTTTTTTTTCTCTCTCTCTCTCTATTTCGGTCTTTCTCGCTCTCTCTCTCTCTTCCCCCCTCTCTCTATCTCTCTGTCTACCCTTTTTTAAGAGACAAAAGAGAAAGAGATAGAGAGAGAAAGAGAGAAAAGAATGAGAGAGAATGAGAGAGAGAGAGAGAGAGAGAGAGAGAGAGAGAGAGAGAGAGAGAGAGAGAGAGAGAGAGAGAGAGAGAGAGAGAGAGAGAGAGAGAGAGAGAGAGAGAGAGACAGAGAGAGAGAGAGAGAGAGAGAGAAGAAGGAGAGAGAAAAGGAGAGAGAATGAGAGAGAGAGAGAAAGAGATAAAGAGAGAGAGAGAATCGAAATAGAACTTTTGAATCTCTAAGTCACTTTTGAAATAAGATATTTTTACGATTGGACAAAGGTCGCAGCTGTTACTTTTTTATCTGATAGTTCGGGATATTTTTTGACGAGGAAACTGTAATTTTGTCTTGTGACTACCGCAGCCTGTGGAACGTCATGCATGAATAAATCAGACACAGTGAGTCATGCACTTTGCGTGACCACAACGTAGAATGCATATGTGTTGCGGTTGAGTGAAGGTGTCTGTAGTGGTCAATATTATATATACACACACACTAGTGTTTGATTCTTATGCTTTGAGGAGCTTTCTTGATGGTAATAAATACGAATTTTATTTGTTGTTTTTATTTGTTGGAATATATGGCCTGAGATAATGAACTAGAATCCTATTTACTTTCGACATGTTGCTAAGGAAAGATCATCATCATGTATCATCATCGGCATTTTCTGATGATAATTATTATCTTTACCATGATTCTGCTCACTAACATCATCATCAATAGAATTATAATTATTTCTATTCGTTTAATCTTGCTCTAAGTCTTTCTCTCCCTCCTCTTTCTCTCCATCTTTCTTTCTTTCTATCTCTCTCTTTCTCTCTCTCTCTCTCTCTCTCTCTCTCTCTCTCTCCTTTGTCCCTCCCCCCTCTCTCTCTTCTCTCCTGTGTCCCTCTTTGCTCTCTCTCTTCTCTCCTGTGTCCCTCCCCCCTCTCTCTCTTCTCTCCTTTGTCCCCTCCCCCTTCTCTCTCTCTCTCCTCTCCTTTGCCCCTCTCTGCTCTCTCTCTTCTCTCCTTTGTCCCTCCCCCCTCTCTCTCTTCTCTCCTGTGTCCCTCTTTGCTCTCTCTCTTCTCTCCTTTGTCCCCTCCCCCCCCTCTCTCTCTCTCCTCTCCTTTGTCCCTCTCTGCTCTCTCTCTTCTCTCCTTTGTCCCTCTCTACTCTCTCTCTCTTTCTCTCTCTCTCTCTCTTTATCTCATTCTGTCTCTCTCCCCTCTCTCTTTTTCTTCCCCCCCCCCCCCTCTCTCTCTTCTCTCTCCCCTCTCTCTTCTCTTAGCCCTCTCCCCTCCTCTCTCTCTCTCTCTCTCTCTCTCTCTCTCTCTCTCTCTCTCTCTCCCTCTCTCATTCTCTCTCTTTCCCCTCTCTCTTTCTTCCCCCCCCCTCTCTCTCTCTCCCTCCCTCCCTCCACCACCTTCTCTCTTGATAACGAACGCATTCTCCACAAGACCCCAAAGCCATGCCAGCGCCTTCACCCTCGGAATGCCAAGCGTCGTAAGTGAAGTTTGTTTTCATTTCCGAAAAGTTACCGCATAGAAAACGGGGAAGTTACGGCAGTGGCGGCTGGCGGCGGGGGACAGGAAGGCAGAAGGAATGTGAAGGAGGGGAAGGAGAAGAATTAGCTGAAGAAGGAATTGGAGGAGTAGGAAAAAAAAAAAAAGATTGGGAAGAAGGGAAACGACGAGAATAAGAAAGAGCATGAGATTAGAACGAGGAAGAGTGAGTTGAAAGAGAAGACGAAGAGGCAATCAAAAACTTTTCCTTTTATTATGAAATTTGATTAAAAAAATGACACGTCGTAGGAAAAATATTTTTACGGATAGCTCTGTCTATCTATTTTATTTATTTATTTATTTATTTATTTATTTTTTTTTTCTTTTTTGTTATGTGAAGTACTTCACATGTTTATTTTTCCACGTAAACTCTTCCAGTCTTTCTCAAACCCCTAAAATCCCCCCACATCCCCTGTTCCAGGCTGCAAGACACCCCCCCCCCCCCCAGCATCTCTCACTAACGAGAACTTCAAAACAAATCTTCCACCTCGCGAGTGAGTTCAGTTTTGACTTCTTTTTCTTGAGGGTCTTGTATTCAGTGAGAGTTTTCAGCGAGAGTCTTCTTGGCTTCGTCGTTCACCGCGGGCGTGGGCGGGAGGGAGGCCGGTGGATGCAAGGCTACGGATGAGCGAGCTCGAGACCCAATCAAGCGAAAGGAGCAAAATGGGCAAACGTACCAAAGTGAGCAAAGAGAGCGAAACGAGCAGAAGAAGGAAGCCTGTCGATATGCGTAAAACACACACATACACACACAAAAAAAGAGCAAATTAAGCAAAGCAAAACAATCAAAGCGAAACAAAAAAAGGGAAACGTAGCAAAACCAGGTAAGCGAGCGAAACGAGCAGAACCAGCAACTCTATCAAAATGTGCAATACGAGACAAAAAACAACCAACCAAACAAAAAAAAAAGAAAAAAAAAGGAAAAAACAGCAACCTAGCAATATACTTGAACCAGGCAAAACAAAACGAGCGAAACGAGGAAACGGAGCGAAACGCGTAGAGCGCTGAAAACGAGAGCGTCCGCATCGCTCCCCCGACCGACCTACTTTCGGCGCCGCTAATGACCCAGGAAGATCCGTAGCGGTCGGTCGCCGCGTCGGTCGGTCGGTCGGTCTCGCTGCCTGGCCTCGTTAGCGCGGGCGGGGCGGCGAAAGCGCGGCGATCGAGCGAGGGACGCCAATTACGGCAGGATAGAAAGGGAATGATGAAGAAGGAAATGGAAAGGGCGGAGGAAAGTGGTCTTGGTGATAGTAATGATACTAACAAGAACGACAACAATGATAATAATCATAATGATAATAACAATAACAATAGGTTAATACCACTACTAATACAAACCATAATAACAACAGAAACAGAGAACAATAGATGGCACCAGTAACAACAACCATAACAACAACAATAACAACAACAACAACCAATAACAAACAGCGAGAGTAACAACATCCGACAAAGACCACGGCCTGTAATGAAGGAGTTCGGACCACGAATCGCTCACGATAACAGCGTCCTTCTTGTTATCTCCTTTGTTATCTCTTTCACTTTTTATCTTTTTCTTTTGTCTTTTGTTTTCATGTGATGTAATTCAGGCTTTTGTTTTCGTCTTTTCTTTTCGTTTGGTTTATTGTGTTCATGGATATTGTTTGTCTATTTTGATTATTGTTTTTTTCTTTTTTCTTTTTAATCATATTTTAGGGTTTGATTCCATTGTTTAAAAAAAGAAAAGGGGGGAGAGAAAGATAGAATGGAGGAAGAGGGAGATTCAGAAAAGAAAAAAAAAATCACGAAAAAATGGAATGATACGAAGAAGAAAATGAATGAGACGCAGGAAACAAGAGGAAGAAAAACGAATAAGATTATCTTATCATCTGCAGCTATTAGATTATCCTTTTCGCCAATTGTTATTTTTGGTTTATAATTCTTGTTTTTGTTTTTCCTATCATTAGTATTGCTTCAACTATTACTACTGCTATTATCATTACTACTACTATTACTACTACTACTACTAGTATCATTATCATGCTTGTTAAGTATTAACCAGT
>NW_028234404.1:39573106-39580606 GCF_977035675.1 Penaeus japonicus | reverse complement strand
AACTTTGGATAATAAATCATACTAAATCCGATAACCGCATCCACCTGTCACATTAACCTACTGAAGTGTTTACATTTAATATAAAAATATTCTCCGGTTCTCCCATTTCCCGCGTTTAGACCCTAAGTGTCAAATTACGAGGGACGCAGCGCACGAAATTCAACCTTAAAGGTCTTTACGTAATAGCCTGCATGCCAATGACGAGGAAATGTGCCAAGGTGTCACGTGACGAGCGACGAGGTTGGCGAAGGTGCAACATTTCGGCGAAATTCGTCAAGGAATTATGCGTGTGGAATTTCCACTTTTTTGGAAGGTCTTTTTTTTTTAGTAGACGTATACATGTTCATGTGTATCTATATAAATGCATACAGAGACACAGACACACACACACACACACACACACACGTCCAGGCAAACCCATCCCATGTGCCCGCAGGCGCACCCTACACCTGTATCCTTGCTCAAACGAAACAACACACAACAACCATCGCCAGCAATAACAACAACAACGACGACGACGACAACAACAACAGCAACAACAACAACAACAACAACAGCGACGACGACGACAACAACAACAGCAACAACAACAACCACCACCAGCAATAACAACAACAACAGACCCAAACCACCACTACTGCCGCCAACTCCAACAACAACAACAACGACGACGACAATAACAACAACAACAACAGCAACCAAACCTCGCTGCCTCCCACAGCGCTTCCTGCTGCACCTCCGACCTCCTCCTCCCGAAGAGGTCGTGTCGGCTGAGTCGCCCTTGGCCTCCTCTCAGCCAAGGGCGAGCGGGCCTTCGAGTCCGGACTGGACTTGGGATCACCTGGGAGAGACAGACAGACAGACAGAGAGAGAGAGAGAGAGAGAGAGAGAGAGAGAGAGAGAGAGAGAGAGAGATAGGAAATTAATGAAAATGCAATATGAAAACGAGAGAGACAGATATATATATATATATATATATATATATATATATATATATATATATATATATATATATATATATATATATAGAGAGAGAGAGAGAGAGAGAGAGAGAGAGAGAGAGAGAGAGAGACAGACAGACAGACAGACAGAGAGAGAGAGAGAGAGAGAGAGAGAGAGAGAGAGAGAGAGAGAGAGAGAGAGAGAGAGAAAGAGAGAGAGATAGAGAAAGATAGGAAATTCATAAAAATGCAATATGAAAATGCTGGCTTATGCTTTTCCCTTTCAGAATGTCAAAGGCCACGAGATCCAAAGACAAAATATTATCTCGGAAACTATTGTCAACAATGTGCCTGTTTATTTACAGACCATGACACGCCCATTCTGAGATGAAAGTTGACGTACGCGAACAATGAGTATTTATATCCATCTGATAAAAATGGATATGCTGGAATCATATAGCAGTTTCTTTAATGAATCTTTACAGAAGAAAACATTTTTGATATCATATTATACTTCCAACTTTATATTCTGAAATCCTATATCACCAGAACTAGACTTTTTAATGAATTTCTAAAATGCCATTATTTCGGATATCAAAGTCTTAGTTCTAACGGGAGAAGCAGACCTAAGTAATTACAGACTCAAGTACAGTAATTAATGTTTCACGAAGTAGAGCTTAACTTATCTGGGAAAGAAATGTGATTCTCTTTTTATGTGTCCTCCTCTCCCTCCCTCCCTTCCTCCCTCCTTCTCTCTCTCTTTACCCTCCTTTCCTCTTTCCCTCCCTTCCTCTCTCTTCTCCTTCATCCCTTCCTCTCTCCCTCCCTACCTCCCTCCCTCTTTCTCTCTTTCCCTCACTTCCCCCTTCCGTCCCTCCATCTCTATCTCTTTCCCTCCCTTCCTTCCTACCTCCCTCCCCCCCCCTCTCTCTCACTTTCCCTCCCTCCCTCCCCTCTCTCTCTATCTTCCCCTTCTTCTGCTTCTACTTCCCCCTCCCTCCTCCTTCTTCTTTTCTTTCCCCCCTCTCCTCCTTTTCTTTCTCTACCTCCTCCTGTTCATGTTCTTCTTCCTCCTCCTCCTCCTCCTCCTCTTTTTTTTTCATCTCCTCCTCCTCTTTTTTTTTATCTCCTCCTCCTCATCCTCGCCAGAAAAAAAACCTTGCCAAAACACCAAATGCCACTTAATCCCCTTCTAGTATTTACAAGAAACCTTCGACGACATATTT
Source organism: Penaeus japonicus (assembly GCF_977035675.1). NCBI lineage: Eukaryota > Metazoa > Arthropoda > Malacostraca > Decapoda > Penaeidae > Penaeus > Penaeus japonicus. The sequence continues at coordinate 39,578,439 of NW_028234404.1, read as the reverse complement.
TACATTTTTCACGTCCCTCCCCATCCCTCCCCCCACTTTCTCTCTCTCTCTCTCTCTCTCTCTCTCTCTCTCTCTCTCTCTCTCTCTCTCTCTCTATCTCTCTCTCTCTCTCTTTCTCTCCTCTCTCCCTCTCTCTCTCTCTCTCTCTCTCTCTCTCTCTCTCTCTCTCTCTCTCTCTCTCTCTCTCTCTCTCTCTCTCTCTCTCTCTCTCTCTCTCTCTCTCTCTCTACCTCTCTCTCTCTCTCTCTACCTCCCCCCCCCCTTCTTATCTACGTCGAAACCCGAGAAGGCACCAGGGACAAGGATGCAAACTTCGAGGTACTTCTACTAGCACTACTACTACTACTGCCACTGCTACTAGTTCTCCCCCTGCTATGCTGCTGGCCGGTGTCATCTGCCTGCTACTGGGCGACCTTGGGATCCTTTTAAGGGGAAGACGCGTTTTACAGGTGGTTCTTGGTGCCACCTGCGGACCGCTAGGAAAAAAAGGGAGGGAGGGAAGAGGAGAGAAAAAGCTATATTTGGTCCGGTAGATAAAAAAAGGAAAAGGAGGAGGAGGGGGGGGGGAGAGGAAGGAGGGGAGGAGAGGGAGAGAGAGAGAGAGAGACAGAGACAGAGAGAGAGAGAGAGAGAGAGAGAGAGAGAGAGAGAGAGAGAGAGAGAGAGAGAGAGAGAGAGAGAGAGAGAGAGAGAGAGAGAGAGAGAGAGAAAGAGAAAGAGAAAGAGAAAGAGAAAGAGAAAGAGAAAGAGAAAGAAAAAGAGAAAGAGAGAGAGAGAGAGAGAGAGAAAGTGAGAAAGACTGTGTGTTTATTAAAATAGATAGAAAGATAGATGTATATAAAAGCATACTTCTTTTATGCTGATAAAGAGACACTATGAGGAAGAAATAATGTCCACGGTCCCATGACTCATATTACTGCGCACCGATCAACTCTACATCAGTCTGCCTCGTGTGTCAGAGAATATGATTATCCCGCTTTTGGGCAGCGGGGAATCAGCGAGGTAAATGTTGCTGTATTTCTTTTGTTCTGTTCTTGGGGATATAAGAATAGAAATGAAATTGATTAATAGGTGGGGTAGATTAAACATAAAACAGAAAAAAAGTATATGAGAATTGAGATGAATTTAAAAATGTGTAGAGTAAACTTGAACAGCAATATAAACAACGAAAATAAATAAAAACAAACAAACAAAACATAAGATAAATCCAGCAACAGGACCATCACCAGCAACACCAACAGCGCCATCGCCAACAGCAACAGCAAGACGATCGATCGCCCGGTTGAGTTACAGGACAAGAGATTCTACTATAAATCTTGCCCAAAAAAGGTCAAGGAAGGTCACATGCCATATCTCAGCCTCAGCGGGATATCAGCGTTGCCAACGGATTGCATTTCGGTTGCAGTTATTGCACGAGTGCCCGGTCTTCACATTCGGTCAGCGAGTGAGTGACAGGTGGCTTGGCTTTGGGGAACTAGGCCAGTAGGTGCGTGCATATATGAATGAATATATATATATATATATATATATATATATATATATATATATATATATATATATATATATAGGTATATATATATATATATACAGTATGTATGTATATATATATATATATATATATTATATATATATATATATATATATATATATATATATATATATATATATATATATATATATATATATATATATATATATATATATTCACTGCCTCCTTCTCCTTTTTCTTCTTTTCCCCCTCTTCCTTCTTCTCCTCCTCCTCTTCCTCTTCTTCTTGTGTATGTGTGCGTGTGTGTGTGTGTGTTTGTGTGTGTATGTGTGTGTCAGTATATGTGTGTGTACGTATGTAAGGATACATATATATGTAAGAGTGCATGTGTTCATGTGTCTACAACCTTTCATGTCTGCGTCTCGTTCCTGCTCCACCTCCCCCTCCCCCTCCCCCTCCTCCCGAGATGCAAGTCCAAGCGTCCCCCCCCCAGTCCCCTCCCTCCCCTCGCCACGGGCTCCCCCCCCACCCCCCCCCATCCCCCCTGGCGTCGCGTTGTCGGGGGCACAGCAGGTGTGGGAACGCGCGAGCGGGTCTCCTTGAACGTCACAATCCCGTTATGAAATATCCTGTCTGGACGAACGCTTCGCAGCCCTCGCCTCCTAGGAGTCACCTTCACCCTCATTATCATGCCTCACTGGCACTCATTTCCCGGCGTGGGTCACTATCAAGGGTCACTATCATGGGTCACTATCACCTCAGTCATGGGTCATCATCATGGGTCATTGTCATGGGTTATTATTACGGGTCACTATCATGGGTCACCATCACCCCTCAATCATGGGTCACTATCACCATTATCCCTCACCATCACTCTTATTCTTCCCACGATTCACATTCATTTGTCACCATCACGCTCACTTTCCTTATTTTTAAAAATCACTTTAAAGCAATAATACTTCTCTGCCGATAATTGATTACGTGTTTTATTGATACGTATTACTTGTTTCTATCTTATTAATTATATTCATAATAATGTTTATGGTAATGATAATATTAGTGATAACAGTGATGGTAATGATTATGGCGGTGATGGTAATAATAACAATGATAATGATGATGATAATGGTGATAATGATAATAATAATAATAGTAATAATAATAATAATAATGATAATAATGATAATAATAGTAATGATTATGATAGTAATGGTAATAGTGAAAATAACAACACTATCAGCGGTTATTACAACAATAAAAATATCAATGATTATGATGATGATAACGATGAGGATGATAATAATAATGATAATAATAATGATGATAATGATGATCATAATAATAGTGATGATAATAATGAAGATAATAGTAAAATTTATAATGACAATAAGTAGAACATGAAGAAGGAAGAAAAGTAAAAAAAAAAGAAAAGAATAAGAAAACGCAACAAAAACAAACAAACAAAGAAATGAAAAAAAACAAGAACAAAACCGGAAAAAACTCAAACATCATTTTTGACAAATCATCATCTCCAACTACAACCCCTCACCCATTAGAAAAAAAAAAACACGCGTCATACACTTCATTTTCCTTTCGATTTCCTTCGCGTCATCACTCAATTATCTCCTTCGCATTGTCTTGGACCTTGACACCGAGATTTCCATAAGACACTAACGATTACGGGGCGACGCGGTTTCGTCACGCGTGGGGCGGGCGGGGGTGAGGGAGGGGGGGGGGAGGAGGAGGGAGGGGAGGGGGGGAAGGGGGAAGGGAGGAAGGGGGAGGGATGGGGGTGAAGAAAGGGGAAGAGGGGGTGAGGGAGAGGAGGGAGGGAGGAAGGAGGAAAGGGGGGGAAGGGGTGAGGGATGGGGAGGAGGGGTGAGGAAGGGGGATGAAGGAGGGGGAGGGTAGGAAGGGGGAGGGATGGGGTGAAGAAGGGGGAGAGGAGGGATGGGGGGAGAGGGGGTGAGGAAGGGGGATGGAATGAAGGGGGGAGGAGAGGAGGGAGAGGAAGGGGGATGGAATGTAGGGAGGTAGGAAGGGGGAGGAGGGAGAGGGGATGAGGAAAGAGGATGGAATGAAGGGAGGGTAGGAGGGAGAGGAGGGAGGGAGAAAGGGGGATGGCATGAAGGGAGAGTAGGAGGGAGAAGAGGAAAGGGATTGAAATGAAGGGAGGGTGGGAAGGGAGGAGAGGGGGTGAGGAAGGGAGAGGGAGAAGGGAGGAGAGATAGGGAATTGGAATGAAGGGAAGGTGGGAAGGAGGGAGAGGAAGGATGGGGGGGGGGTAGAGAGGAGGGATGGGGGAGGAGGGAGAGGAGGGAGGGAGGAAGGGGATGGAATGAAGGGAGGGAGAGGAGGGAGGAGAGGAAAGGGATTGAAATGAAGGGAGGGTGGGAAGGAAAAAGAGGAGGGATGGGGGGGGGAGGTAGGGAGACGGGTAAGGGGAAGGAGGGAAAGTGAGATAGAGATAAAGAGAGAGAGAGAAGGAAGTAGGGAGGAAGGAATAGCGAGAGAGAGAGAGAACGAAAAAAGGAGAGACAACAAGGAGAAAGCAAAATAAATATAATTATCACATATCACAATATATGAAATAGAAACAAATAACACCAATAAACAAAATATAATATATTCGAAACGCCATTAAAAACACATCGACTTCCCAGCAAAGCAGCTTCCATATAATGTCAAGGACACAATGTTACCAATGCCAGTAATCGCCGAAGTGACCCCATTCCGACGAAACAAAAGCATAACACGCACATGACAAAGTGTCAATGTGGAAGTGACACGGAGATTCGAGCGCACGATAGTGTCATAAGAGGAAAGCCACGGGAATGCACGCAGAGACAGAGTGTCAAACGTCCTGGAAATGACACAGGGGTTCGAGCACATACCGAAGTGTCGAGCGTCGTATGAAAGCGACACGGAAATGCATGAAAGTGTCAATCGTTTTGCTAATCAAGTGGATTCACAACGTCGAGTTTCTAGATTGCAACACTGGGATTGCAGAACAGTGCAATGCCAAACGTCTTAGAAGTGACACGTGAAATATCTTTGTTCTTGAATATCCTAACTCAGCGCCGAAGACAAGAGCCTCGTGAGATAAGCATAAATTCCTCGCCCGACGAAGGCCAGTCATGAGTAGTGTCAATCACACGCGAATACGTAACGGTGCTATGGTAAAAAAAAAGAAAAAAGAAAAAAAAATGCAATAGAAGAATCAGTATCTGAATAAATTTGTTCGTGGGGAAAAAAATGTCGAATCAGCGTCGAAGAAAAGAAAAGAAAAAACAAGGAAATAAAAAGAGAAAATGTACACGTAAGATACACGTAAGATTATTCATTTCGAGGTTCTGGGACGAAGGAAAAGAAATGTCTTTTCATTTTTTTCGATTTTTTTTTCGAATATATACATAATCTTTGGGTTTCGGCGATTTTTCGTTTTTTTTTATTTATTTATTTCCTTTCACGGTTTTCTGTTTATTGTTAACTTTCATTTCTATACGCTAAATCCCCTTCCATTCATTTATCTATATCTTTCATTTCATTTCATTATCAGTATATTTCATTCATCTATCAAGATATAAATTTACTAATTTACCAATATACCTAATAGCTCATCAACCTATCTATTAATTCATTTTCCCTTCTACGGAATTATCTATCTATCATCTATCCAAATGGATCTCCAGAAACACCAAAGGAACTATTCAACCACCACTCGGGTCCTTCAGTAGGTTTCACGAGGTCCGAAAAAAGTTAGAAAATCAATATTCATTTTTTTTTTTTTTTTTTTTTTTAAGAGTGTTTACTTTACTTGTACCTTGCGTTTGACGTACACTGT
>NW_028234404.1:39565606-39568106 GCF_977035675.1 Penaeus japonicus | reverse complement strand
ATGTAATAAAGTCCACAAAGGTGAAGTTATGGAGCAATCTTGCAACTTATGTGCAATAACACGTGTGGATTTAAGAGCTTTGAGTCTTTTTTTATTGCTTGATTTATCTTTCATGCCAGTTTTGATGTACTTGTTTTCATAAGCATTACATGATATCAAAATCGTAATCATCATTTTATTGGCGGATTTCAAAAACTTTCGTTGATTTACTCTTTATATTCATGATTAAATAAGAATAACATTGATCAGTGGAAGATAATGTAATTTGATTTTATTTTTGAACATAATATAAATCCCAATATTTGTTAGGCCAGGTTTTTCTTCATCCTTGAAAACAATTACTCAGACAAGGCATTTCAAATAAAAAAAGTTCATTCTTCATATCATCTGGACAACGCGCAAACTAGTATGAAGGTCAGAGCGTTAGTGTGACAAATTACTTCCTTCGAATTAAGGAGCATGAAACACGAAACAGGGCAAGAGATTCGAGAAAAACTCAGACTCATAAACACAACGATATTGACTCCATTACTGCTGAGTAACCAGGCGATTCAGAGGAAAAGAAGAAGGGAAGAGAGGAAGGGATGGAAGAGAGAGAGGGAAGAGAGAGAGAGAGAGAGAGAGAGAGAGAGAGAGAGAGAGAGAGAGAGAGAGAGAGAGAGAGAGAGAGAGAGAGAGAGAGAGAGAGAGAGAGAGAGAGAGAGAGAGACAAGAGAGAAGAGACGAGAGACGAGAGAGAAGAGACGAGAGAAAGAGAGAGAGAGGGAGGGAGAGAGAGAAATAGAGCGAAAAGAATATATATATATAATATATAAAATATATATATATATATATATAATATATATAAAAGAGAGAGAGAGAGAGAGAGAGAGAGAGAGAGAGAGAGAGAGAGAGAGAGAGAGAGAGAGAGAGAGAGAGAGAGAGAGAGAGAGCGAGAGAGCACAAAGCGAATGACCGGTTCTTGCGATGGCATTGAAGTCTCCTATAACAGTGACGTTTCAACTTGTTCCACTGGAAAAGTTTGTCTGAAAAAACAACAACATCTCGCCTTTCTCTTCGTTTGGGATTCGTTCGCTCCTGCTGCCTCTTTTTGCCGAATTTTCGTTGCCTGTGATTATGCCGTGTGTCAAAGTGCAGTGCAATGCAATGGCTTTCTCTAGATAAAAAGACAGCGCAATTATAGTAAATGGGAGAGGTTTGCGAGATTGGTTGACATTGGAATTGAATGATGATGATAATAATGATGATGATATTAATTATAGCAGTTATGATGATGATAATGGTAACGATGATAATAATGATAATAAAAATAATGATAATAATAATAATAATAGTAAACAGTAATGATAATAATAATAATAACAGTAAACAGTAATGATAATCACAGCAAACAATGATAATAATAACTATGATAATAATAATAATAATAATAATGATACGAATAATACTCAACAGCAATAACACTAAAGATAATAATAATGATTCAAAAGAAAAAGGTAAAAGTAAAAGAAGAAAATGAAGAGGAAGAAGAAATGCTAGAAGCTAATAAAAAAAGAAAGAAAGATAAAATAAAAGAAAAAAAAAAATGAACAAAAAACTATAAAGCAGAGAAAGAAAAAAAAAGAAAAAAAGAAGAAACGGAAACGAAGAAGAAGGAGAAAGAAGGAAAAACACACAAGAAGACAAGAAACAAAGTCCCATCACCAAAGATCCTAAACTCAGCTCCTCCTCCTGAGACCAAACTATCCCTCCCGAAGGATGTCTAAGCCTCCTGAACATCCTTCAGGGACTCACCTTCTCCTTCGACTCCGCAAGATCAGCTCCCACGCACCTACGAGAGAAAGGAATGATTCGTTAGAAAGACGAGAAGAAAGTAATAAAGCGAGGAAGAAAAGATGCATAAAAAAATCGTGCTCGTGGCTGGTATGCAGTACTTGAGGTCATTGTGGACGTGTTTCATGTTTTTTTTTTTTTTTTTTTTTTTTTTCTCTAGAGTTTTATTTTCATCGTAAATTTTTGGGACTTATTGCTAGGTCGCAATTCATTCGCAGTTTGGTTTATGAATGTGTAAAATTTATGTATTTTTTTTTAGGCGACATGAATAGAGAATGAAATGGAAAGAATATTTAGGGAAATGCATTTTTGATAATAGGTAAATATGGTAAATTGAATCGATATGCATAGTGAAATTGCAAACCTCAATAACGATAACAACAATATCAACACTAACAAAAATAAGCAAAAAGATAAAGAAAACCCAAAAACACAGACAAACGCAATAAGATAAAAAGTAAAATCAAATGAAAATGGCGATAAAAGCGACGCTGTAAAGAACGGACGCAACTTACAAGCCGCATTTTAGCGCCGAAGAGTGAGCGTTGAATTTGAAAGGAATGCGGTCTTGCCTCCCCCCTACCCCCCCCCCCTTTCTCAGAGGTACCACTCCCCCATCCTCTTCTCTTCTCCCCCTCCCCCCTTGCCTTCTCCCTTTCCTTGTGTA
>NW_028234404.1:39550606-39555606 GCF_977035675.1 Penaeus japonicus | reverse complement strand
TGATGAAGATGATGATGGGGATATTGCTGGTAGTGATGACAAAGACAGCTATGACCACAAGGAAGAATTGTTATTTGGATTTTTTATCTTTGCAATTTATTCATTATGTAACCGACTTTAGAGCTACATCATACAAGGAAGCCTTTCTCATACACAAGCAATTTGGCCTTCTGTTCTAATCCTTCCATTCACCTTTTCTCTCTCTTTCTCTCTCTCTGCCTATCAATCTGTCTATGTCTCTGGCAGTTTCTGTCTCTGTCTCTGTCTCTGTCTCTGTCTCTGTCTCTGTCTCTGTCTCTGTCTCTGTCTCTGTCTCTGTCTCTGTCTCTGTCTCTGTCTCTGTCTCTCTCTCTCTCTCTCTCTCTCTCTCTCTGTCTGTCTCTGTCTACCTCCCTCCCTCCCCACCCCTCCCTCTCTCTTTTTCTCTCTCCCTCCTCCTCCCCTTCCCTCCCTTCCTCCCTCCTTCCCTCTCTCTCTCTATCCTCTATCTATCTATCTATCTCTCCATTTCTCTTCCTCCCAAATCCTCTGTCGCCCCTCATCTCCTCCCTCCCAACGCCACACCCAGGAAAAGGAAGTAGCCAACAACACAAATCACGTAACACTTAATAACGGCACGTAGCATAGCGTAACATCCTTCGCTAAGCTGTGGTCGTTGCTTCGTGGCCAATATGTTACGAGAATGTCATTGTTCTTATTTTTTATTTTATTTTTTTTGTAATAACAAGAAAAAAGTAACGAGAAAGATTTCACTATTTTTTTCTCCCCGACCGATTCCCGCGACACAGGAAGCGGCATATTGGGAGCATCGGGGGGATGGGGGATGGGGGGGGGGGTTACGGGGGATGAGAAACAGAGTGTGAAGAGAAGATGGAGAGGGGGGAGGGGGGGAGGGGAGTGGGAGAGAAAAATAAGGAGAGGAGGAGGTTCAGAGGGAGAGGGGGAAAGGAGGAGAAAAAGAGTGGGAGAAGGAGAAAGAGAGAGAGAGAGAGAGAGAGAGAGAGAGAGAGAGAGAGAGAGAGAGAGAGAGAGAGAGAGAGAGAGAGAGAGAGAGAGAGAAAACAGACGATAAAGAACTAGAAATGACAAAATAAGACAACGAAGAAGAAAAAAAAGGAAGAAAAAAAAAACGGAGAAAAAAAAAATAGATCGGAAAAAAATAGAGAGTGAAGATCAGATAAGCAGATGAGTCCCCTTAAGCAGGTGGCCACTTAAAGGCACGTGAACACACCATAAGCAGCGGAGAGTCACTGCCACCCAGCGCGCTCGCCGAAAATGGCCGCATTAAGAAACCCCGTAACGGCCAAACCTTCTGTTGCAACAAATTCGACTTTCATTTTCCCCTTAAAAGAAATACAAAAAAAATAATCTAAATCACGAAAATCATAAAAAAAACGACGATGGAAATCCTAAGAATCTGTGATCGAAAACTAGATTGGACGGAAGACCGACTGCCGTGAGTGACGTAAGACTCGAAACCACAAGAGTTGTTCCGATTCGGGGGGGTGGGGGGGGGGGCAAGTAGGCTTCGTAGTCTCAGGCTATTCAGGATATACAGGTCTGATCGGCCGGGGGAGGAAGGGGGGGGGGGGCTAGGCCTATGTTGGGAGAATAGGTCTTGAAGTCGCTTTTATAATGGTGGGTATGGTAAAGGGTTTTATGTATGTTTATATATATTCATATAAAAGAATGGAAATTGGTTAAACATATATGCAAACGGTAGCACACACATACCTAGATGATTCATGCAGAAAACAAACAAACACACACACATACATACATACATACATACTTACATACATACATACATACATACATACATATATATAATATATATATATATATATATATATATATATACATATATATAAATATATATATATATATATATATATTATATATATATGTATATATATATATATATATATATATATATATATGTATATATATATATATATATATATATATATATATATATATATATATATATATATATATATATATATATACATACACACCACACACACACACGTGTGTGTGTGCGCGTTATCCAGGCAACATAAACAGAGCGGCGAAATAACGGAGAGAGAAAGTCCTCCGGCGTCGATCGCGAATCGAATCGGACCGGCACTCCCTCCCTCCTCCCTCCCTCCTTAGCTCTGCTCCCTCCCTCCTCCCTCGTCTTCCCTTCTCCCTCCTTCCTACCTCTCCTCCTCCTCCATTCTTTCCCCCGAGTCGTCCTTCTATTACTGTTTCTCCTCCTCCTCTTTTCTCCTTCACCTTTCCCTCTCCCCACTACGTAATCCCCTCCTACCCCCTCCTCCTCCTCTTCCCCTTACCTCCTCCTCCTCTTCTTCCCTCTATTTCCTCTCCTTCTTCTTCCTCTTTCTCCCCCTCCCCCTCCACCTCTCCCTCTTCTTCCTCTTTTTCCCCCTCCACCTCTCCCCTCCCTTCCTCCTCCTCCTGCGTGTACACACCTCCTCCTCCCCCTCCTCCCTCTTTCTCTTCCCCTCTTCCGCCCCCCCCCCCTCGGCGCAACAGGTGTAGGGAGAAACCCGCGCGAGTCAATCTCCGGCGCGGCGACAGCGGGCGGGTTGGCGCGCTTCTTTCGTCCTTTCTGGCGACACTCGCGTCACACGCCCCGGCGAACACGGCGACGCCCCCCCCCCACCTCTCTCTCTCTCTCTTTCTCTCTCTCTCTCTCTCTCTCTCTCTCTTTCTCTTTCTCTCTCTCTCTTTCTCTTTCTCTTTCTCTCTCTCTCTCTCTCTCTCTCTCTCTCTCTCTCTCTCTCTCTCTCTCTCTCTCTCTCTCTCTCTCTCTCTCTCTCTCTCTCTCTCTCTCTCTCATTCTCTCTTTCTCTCTCTCTTCCCCTACCCTTCCCCTTCCCCTATCCTTTCCTTCCCCCTGTCTACAGCCTCCCCACATCTCCCCATCCCCCCCCCCACTCTTCGAAAGCCAGTTAAAAAAAAAAAAAAAAAAAAAAAAATTGGCCGCTTACGCATACACACCGCCCATGCGCGCCCGCCCGCACTCAGACACATAACTCTCTCTTCACGTTCGCTTTCGCGTCTTTTCCCCGAAGCCGAAACTCAGCGGCGCTTGCTTTTGTTTGTGTGTTTTTATTGCCTTTTCACTTGGTTGTGTCTTTGTTCGTTTCGTTGACGCTCCCCTTCCGTCTTCCTTATATTCATGTTTTTCTTTTTTTTGGTTTATTTGTCTTCCCCTTTCTTTTTTGCTTGTCTATCTGAGAGAGATAAATATAGATAGATAGATAGATAGATAGATAGATAGATAGATAAATAGATAGATATATAGGTAGATAGATAAATAGATAGATAGATAGATAGATAGATAGATAGAGAGAGAGAGAGAGAGAGAGAGAGAGAGAGAGAGAGAGAGAGAGAGAGAGAGAGAGAGAGAGAGAGAGAGAGAGAGAGAGAGGGGGGGAGAGAGAGAGAGAGAGAGAGAGAGAGAGAGAGAGAGAGAGAGAGAGAGAGAGAGAGAGAGAGAGAGAGAGAGAGAGAGAGAGAGAGAGAGAGGAGAGAGAGAGAGAGGAGAGAGAGAGAGAGAGAGAGAGAGAGAGAGAGAGAGAGAGAGAGAGAGAGAGAGAGAGAGAGAGAGAAAGAGAGAGAGAGAGAAAGAGAAAGAGAAAGAGAGAGAGAGAAAGAAAGAGAAAGAGAAAGAGAAAGAGAGAGACAGACAGACAGACAGTACTGATAGACAGGTAGGCAAACAAATAGACAGATAGATAAATAAACTTAAGTGAAATACCTTTAAAAATATCTCACTTCGGACAATCTTGTAACAACAACAACAACAACAACAACAGAGTCAGCAACAACAAAGGCACTGCCTCGACCCTCGCTGGAAGAGTCAGCTCCGCCCTTGACCCCCATACGCGTCGCACGTAATGGCTCTCGGGTCAAAGGTCATCGAGGAGGGGAAGGCAGGAGTCGGGTCGTAGGATCGGGCGAAAAGAGGTCCTGTTGGGCCTCTTATTAATTAAGATAAGGATTAATATAAAATCGTAATCGAAGCTGATAGGTTGACTTAATAAGATGAAATACATTTGTTGCACATACGAATACGAATTGATGTTAAGATTAAACTTCAGAAATAGAAGTGAAAGTACTGTATGATAATCATCGTGAGATAATGGCACGAGGGTTCTTCGAGGCTTTCCCTTTATCATGTCTACGGTTTTACGCGACGTAGGAGCGGAAAGGAGCGAGACGGAGATAAACAGGTAAATGGATGGAAAAGCTAAACACGTGGAAGAAAATGGAAAGTAGATATTTGCAGTAAATAAATAGAGAACTGTAAAAAAAAATTGTATATCCGTGGTGGTATTTATGTATGTATGTATACATACACATGGTTGTATTTATGTACGTATGTATATACAAGTATGCATATATGTATGTATATAAATATTTGTATGTATGTATGAATAATGTAATAAGACACGATATATAATACAATATGATATAACAAGATATAATAAAATATGAAATAATATTCAAAGCTAAAGACAAAAGACCCGAACCGCAGAACCGCTGAACCGTATCGCGGGTCGCAGGTCACGGGAGCATCAGTCAGCCAGGTCACGGCGCAGCGAAGGTCACGTGAGTTGAACAGCAGGAGGCGAGAGACTCCTGACGGCGACGCTGACGGACACAGGCGCTCGTGAGGCCGGTTCTTCGCCCTCTACTTTGCTGGGACTTTGTTTATTTTTTTTTCTTCTTCTTCGTTTTATTCTGCTTTGTTTTCTAATTCGTCTTCTTTGTTTATTTTCCTCTTCGACTTTTTCGTGTTCATTCTTCTCCTCCCTCTTCCTCGTGCTCTCCCTCTATTCGTTCTTCTTCTCCTACTTTCTCTTTCTCTTCTTCTCTCCTCTTCCTCCTCCTTTTCCTTTTACTTTTTTTTCTTCTTCTTTGTCTTCCTCTCTCTCCTCCCCCTCCTCCTCCTCCTTCTCCTTCTCCTTCCTCTTCTTCTTCTT
>NW_028234404.1:39523106-39530606 GCF_977035675.1 Penaeus japonicus | reverse complement strand
ATGCTAATAATAAATTCGGTTTCATGATGAATATATAGAAAAATATATATTTTCATGACTCTCACTGTGATATTGACTTCATTAAAAGCATCATTAATAGTAATCACGTGCATTTTGTAATTTCAAAAAGGTAATCAGGTTAAGCATCATTATCATCATGGATATTAGTATAATTCTTATCAACATTTGATATCTTAATGTGATTCCAATCGTGTTATTGTCGTTGTTAACTTGTCAACTTTATGGGTATAATATAGATGATGATGATAATGATAATGATAATCATATCAGCAACGGTGATTGTAATAAGAATGATGAGAATAATAATAATAATAACACTGATAATCGCTGTAACAACAACAACACCAACAACAAAACTAAAAATAATAATGCTCATGGCAACAACAACAACAAAAACTAAAGGATAACGACATTCCGCCATCAATCACCCCGCTCCTTCCTTATCCTCCATCGCCATCGACCATCCCTGGGGTCCTAAAGCAACGCCGGGCTAAAGGTCAGAGGTCAAAGGTCAAAGGAGCGAGCGCCTATCCTGAAGGAGGCTTCGGGCGTCCTTGGGGGTTCCTTCGTCCCGGATGTTCCTCTTGCGTAACACCTCTTTACCCTGGGTACAGTTCGAACGGGTTTTCGTGCTATTATTATCGTCTTTGGTTGTTCTCTTCTCTCTCTCTCTCTCTCTCTCTCTCTCTCTCTCTCTCTCTCTCTCTCTCTCTCTCTCTCTTTCTTTCTCTCTCTCTCTCATTCTCTCTCTCTTTCTTTCTCTCTCTCTCTCTCTCATTCTCTCTCTCTTTCTTTCTCTCTCTCTCTATCTCTCTCTGTCTCTCTCTCTCTCTCTCATTCTCTCTCTCTTTCTTTCTCTCTCTCTCTCTCTCTCTCTCTCTCTCTCTCTCTCTCTCTCTCTCTCTCTTTTCTTTCTTGTTTTTCTTCTTCTTTCAGTATGTTTGTCTCCATATATGCTTGTCTACGTCTTTATCTCTCCTTCTACCTCAATCTTCAATAATATATCAACAATACTAATGATTATAATGATAGTGATAATGAAAATATTGTTAATGATAATGATAATAATTAACATAATAATATTGATACTAACAAAAGTAGTAATAACAATAATAATGGTAATCATGATAATAATAATGATAATAATAATAATAACAATAACAATGATATTCATGATGATGATAATAATAATGATAATGACACAAATAATAGTAATATTAACACCAAAAATAATAACAACACTACTGCTAATAGTACCACTACCACTAAATAATAATAAAATAGCAATGATAATTATAACGATAATGATAATAGTAATAATGATATTGACAATGATAATAACAATCACTTCAGTGATAACAATGATAATGATAACAATATCATCAACAACAGCCATCTCCATCTTCATTATCCTTATCAACACCATCCTCCTCCTCCTCACTATCATCACTAATCACCATAATCTTCACCATCTTCACCCCATCCCCACCCCTCCCCCCACCCCCCACCCCCTTGTTGTAGGCGATTCCTCCTTCACCTTTGACCAACGCTGTGTCATTGTAATAATAATCAAATCAATTGCAAAACCCATGGATGACCTTGCCCGCGGTCTTCCCTCGCCCTCTGGCATGACAAGAAAAGAAAAAGAAAAGGTAAAGGAGAAGAATTTATAAGAAAACGGGGGGAGTTTAGATAGGGTGGAATGATGATTAGGTGGTCTGGTTTTAGACTTGGGGAATGGCGGCTGGTGTGTGTGTGTGTGTATGTGTATATATGTATCTATCTATCTATCTATCTATATATCTATTTATCTATGTATATATATATATATATATATATATATATATATATATATATATATATATATCTATATGTGTATGTATATATATATATATATATATATATATATATATATATATATATATATATATATATATAGATATATATATGTATTGTATGGCGAAAATCCCACTATACACAAAATAGATTTATTGTCTCATTTTCAATAAATCTGTTTTGTGTATAATGGGATTATCTGCCATTTCATCAACACGGAAGAGTGTTTTGCAAGTCATATATATATATATATATATATATATATATATATATATATATATATATATATATATATATATATATATATATATACATACACAAGATACCTCGTAAAGATCATATCTTCAAATCCAATCACAATTATAGTCTTCTTGCCAGCACCTCTATCTGAATGAAGGGCTTCAACCTCAAACATCGCCACTAACATGATAAGCGCTAACAACCCCAAATTACAGAAGATTTAGACTTGTGCAAGATGTCATTCCCAAAACCAGACTTCCGGATTCAAGCCAAGCAATCTGTGCATGCTCATTGCATTGCATAGTTTAGCGTCTTTTCCTACCATACGGCGCGTCAGTCAGAGGTGCTTCCTGTCCTTAGTTCTTTATAATTAAGATCAAACATTTTCGTTGCATTTGGGTATTGTTAAGTTCTGAGTCAGTATCTCTATAAGGTTCGTTTTTTTATTTTTGTTTCGTTTTTCAGGTCTTTGGTTCTTACCCTTTCAGCGGACCTTTGTTATAATTCTTTAAAATCCGTGATGCTGATAACGAATATCATAACTTTATCATCATAAACAAATGCCAGTTAAGAAAAAGATTAAAAAAGGATGACCTTGGAAATAAGACACGAACCATTACCAGGATGATGGTCATAAAGTAACGCTAAGGATAATGGTAATTATAAGAAATAGTTATGGTAACAAAAGGAACAACAACAACTAATAATGACAATAGCAATGATGGTAAGAAAAAAACAACATAATAATGATAATGACAATAAACATGATATTCAAGTTGTTGTTTTGTTCTTGTTGATAAAAAAATGATAAGAAGATAATAATAACAATAACGATCATAACAATAACAACAATAGCTATAATAATGATAATGCTATAAACACCAATATTGAGGATAAAAACAGCAACGTTGATGATGATAACAGAAACAATAGAAAAAACAAACAAACAATGGTAATGTCACACACGGAATCCGCAAGAGCAACACAAGCATTAGCCTGACGCAAGCGGTGTCGCAAGCGGCAGAAACATAGGACGCAGAAAGTGGGTATTAATTCCCAGGAAAATATGAACGGGTATTACAATGGAATAAGCCATGCATTCTAATCATGCATACGCCAGCGGGCCACGAGCGAGACATATGTTTTGGTGAGACAATGCATATTATTCCCTCCTTCAGCTTTGTGATCGTAGCAGCGTGAAAGTCTGTACTCGTGTATAGTTCTTGTTCATTGGGATATGTACACTCACGCACGCACACGCACACACAAAAGCACACACACACACACACACACAAAAAAAAAAAAAAAAAAAAAAAAAAAAAGCGCACACACATACACACACACAAAAGCACACACACGTACATACACACACACACACACACACACAAGTACACACACACACACACACCTACACACCTACACACACAATGCAATTGCATGTGCGTGTGTGTTCGTGCTGCGTCCCTATGCACACCTATACACCCGAAACTACACAGACAAAAACAGTCCCCCATTCACCCTGTGTCGACAACTCGCGGCCTCCTGACCCTCCATGACCTCTCGTGACCCCGTCCTGACAGAATCCTTATCACAACGTTCATTGCCTTACAACGATGCACTCAATGTAGTGTGTGTGCTCATTCAAGAGCGCCGTTTTATTTACATTCACCTCCTGTTGACGGGGCGTTTAAACCACCGAACATTAAAAGTCAAATCGACTCATGTTTAAGCGCCAAATGGGATCTTTATTTTGTTTACTGTGAATTCATTTACAATACATATTTGTTTAAAAGTAAAATACGAGTTATCATAAAAATAAATCAACACGTATTTCCAGTCTCGTGTTATCATCATGTCCGGAGTGTCCCCCGCTGGACACATAAAGCAAAACAGTAAACAGATGTTTAAGCTGGACCTCCAAACCCCGTTTTCTTCCTCTCTTCGTATTCCATTCTACTAAAGCTAATCCTCTTTTTTCTCATCTTATATGTATTTTATATATTGTATGTTAGTCTTTTCCCCCTAAAGCTTTTGGTATTTTAGAGAGAATTCCGAAAGTTATTCTAATCAACTGAAAGTCTCGGTCGACACGGAGAAGACTTGAATTAGGATCATGCTTGCAATGGCTTTTGTGTTCTTATTTATTTTCTTCCCTGATCATTGCTTATTCAACACGTGTGATTTATGAAGTTATTGTTGTCTGATGTATGGTTAAATCGTTTTTAGATTGCAATGAAAATTATTGTGTATACATGTATACACAAAAGACATACACACACACGCATATATATATATATATATATATATATATATATATATATATATATATATATACATATATATATATATATATATATATATATACATATATATATATATATATACACACACAACGAATTCTTATTTCAGAATCCAACAAGTGACAGCAGAACCCCCTCACCCCCCCCCATACACACATAGCAAGCACATTCAACATCGCAACATCCCAGCCCTTCTCCCCAAGGCACATCCTCCCCAAACAGCCAACTCCCGGTCCCCGCGTCCTCGCTCCCTCAACGGAGGAAAGGAGCTGTGGTCCCAATCGAGAGAAGGATGGAAGGATTCCAGCTTGTGTGGGCGGCATCCCAGGAGGGCGCACGAGGGAGAGGGGAAGGGGGGAGGTGGTGGTGGGGGTGTCTGTCCTCCCCTCCCCCTCAAGACCAATGGGTGGAGTCGCCGTGAATAAACTTGAGTGTGAATGCTCGGGAGAGGCTGTCCTCGAGAAGAGACAGGGAGGGGTGGTTTCTAGCAAGGTATGTATGTTGATATATATATATATACATATATATATATATATATATATATATATATATATATATATGTATATATATATATATTATATATATATATTATATATGTATATATATTATATATATATATATATATATATATATATATATATATATATATAAACACACACACACACACACACACACACACACACACACACACACACACACATATATATATATATATATGTGTGTGAATGAAAATTAATAATTAAAAAGATTATAGCTTAAAAACAAAACGATGCGCGTATATCTAAATGGGTCTCGCATGTATACTTACGCATGCATTATATAAGAAGCACTTAGGGGCATTAACACCCCCCCACCCCCACCCCCCTCAACACACTTACACACTCCCTGCATCCTTCCAAAGCACATTCCCCGTCCCGGACAACGAGGCAATTGAGCATCCACGAGTTTCCTCTGCAACAGCCCCCCCTCCCTCATCCCCACCCCCTCCCCCCTCCCCCCTCGGCCGAGAGTGAGAGTGAAGCTGCACCGCAAAGCCAAGCCACAGCGCAGATGTTGCGGGGCGAGAGAATGGACTTACTCAAGCAGTCAGATTTTTAATACGCTTAGCTCAATAATGATGATGATAACACAACACAACACACGTTATATTCTTCGTTCTTTCGGGTAAAGCGGAATTACTTCGCGAGAAGATCCAACACGAGAGACCAAATTATGATGTTATGTAAAGAAAACGAGGGACACATCGTCTCGATATTATAATACACGTCGTTTTAAGGGCGAACGACACCAGCCTGGTATGTGGTAGACCTCAGCTCCCTTAACCCTTTCTTTCTCTCGTATTTTCCTTTCACTTTCCTTCACAAACAGTAGACAGCAAATCCTTTCTTAGACGACCTTGGGCGTGCGAGGAAGAGGAGGAGGAGGAGGAGGAGGGAGAGGGGGAGGGGGAAGGGGAGAGGGAGGGGAGAGGGGGAGAGGGAGGAAAGGGGGAAGGGAGAGGGGGAGAGGGGGGGAGGGGGGAAGGGATAGAGGTGTCCGGACGTCTCAGGTATACGAGATGAGCTTAGGATACCTGCTCGTGCTCGCTCGTAGGAAACGCCAGGCAGAAAATATTCATGTAATCTACGTCTATCTTATTTTCTTATCTCTACCTATCTTTCCGAACTATCAAACTTACTCCCCCTATATATTGTAACGAGAATTATATATATATATTCATCGGTTTTCAGCCCTAAACACACAGAAATCGAAAGGATTATGCAAATCAGGACTCCGAGTGACAAGGCAGCCAGACAGAGATGACCAGCAGTGAACCGAAACACTAAACTGACCCTTTGCCTAACGCCACGTCTCCCTCGTGGTGGCTAACTATTCATTCTAAAAAAAAGAAAAAA
This sequence comes from Penaeus japonicus, assembly GCF_977035675.1. Classification (NCBI taxonomy): domain Eukaryota; kingdom Metazoa; phylum Arthropoda; class Malacostraca; order Decapoda; family Penaeidae; genus Penaeus; species Penaeus japonicus. The sequence goes on along the minus strand of NW_028234404.1, from coordinate 39,524,314 downwards.
AAAAAAAAAAAAAAAAAAATCTAGTTCTACCACGTCAATATAAAAATATTCCCTTGAAACCACTTAATAACAGACGAATTACGAATAACAGACGAATTACGAATAACAGACGAATTACGAATAACAGACGAATTACGGAAAGGCGGAAGCTAGAACTTTGCAATAAAACATTGCAATTTATCAACACACGTATTGTACTAAAAGTGACGTAAGGTAGAAGGATTCTGAAAGTGCTGTGTCACTCTTACTGTGGAAATTTGAAATCTGGTTGGGTTGTGCTTTAAATAGGATGTGTTGCTGCTACTATCATCACTATCATTATCATCGTCATTATATTTAATGTGTTTGTTTTTATTAACATAATTATATTTTCTGCTGTTAACTTTAATATTGTTGTTATTGTTATTATTATTCTTTTTTTATTATTAATATCTTTATTATTATTATCATTATCATTATTATCATTATTATTATTATCATTATTATCATTATCATTATCATCATTATCATTATCACTATTATCATTGTTGTTATCATTATCATCTTTATTATCATTAATATTATTATCATCAATGTTTCTTATATCGTCATCATTATCATTATTTCTATTATTATCATTACCATTATTTCTATTATTATCTTTATCATCATTACTATTATCGTTGTCATCATCATTCCTACTATTACTGTTACTATTACCTTAACTATTATCATTATCATCATTGTCATTATCATCATCATTATGATTATTGTTGTTATTATCATTATTATCATTATCATTGTTAGTACTATCATTATTTCTTATTCTCATTTATCATTAGCATTATTATCATTATCATGATTGATAATGATTATCTTTGTTATTATTATTATCATTATTATTATCATTGTTATTATTATTATAATTGTTATCATTATCATTATAATTATTTTTATTATTATCATTAATATTATCATTATATTATTATTATTATTTTCATTATTATCATCATTATCATTATTGTTATCATCATTATTATTTTTATCATTATTATTGATTATATTATTATTATTATTATCATCATTATCATTATCATTATTGTTATCATTATTATTATTATTATCATTATTATCATTATTACTATTACTATTATTATTATTATTATCATTATTTTTTATTATCATCGTCACTATTATTATTAGTAGTAGTATTATTACAATCATCATTA
>NW_028234404.1:39498106-39500606 GCF_977035675.1 Penaeus japonicus | reverse complement strand
CGAAAGGGAAGACTACGAAGGAAGGGGGACTACGAAAGGAAGACTACGAAAGGAAGACTACGAAAGGAAGACTACGAAGGGAAGACAACGAAAGGGAAGACTACGAAAGGGAAGACAACGAAGGAAGATACGAAAGGGAGACTCGAAAGGGAAGACAACGAAAGGAAGACTACGAAGGGAAGACTACGAAAGGAACTACGAAAGGGAAGACAACGAAAGGGAAGACTACGAAGGGAAGACTACGAAGGAAGACTACGAAAGGGAAGACTACGAAAGGAAGACTACGAAAGGAAGACTACGAAAGGGAAGACGAAAGGGAAGACTACGAAAGGAAAGACTACGAAAGGGGAAGGACAACGAAAGGGAAGACTACGAAAGGGAAGACTACGAAAGGGAAGACTACGAAAGGGAAGACTACGAAAGGGGAAGACTACGAAAGCGAGCCTAGAAAGGGAAGACTACGAAAGGGAAGACTACGAAAGGGAAGACTACGAAAAGGGGGAAGACTACGAAAGGGAAGACTACGAAAGGGAAGACTACGAAAGGAAGACTACGAAGGGAAGACTACGAAAGGGAAGACAACGAAAGGGAAGACTACGAAAGGGAAGACTACGAAAGAGAAGACTACGAAAGGGAAGACAACGAAAGGGAAGACCACGAAAGGGAAGACAACGAAAGGAAAGACTACGAAAGGTAAGACAACGAAAGTGAAGAATACGGAAGGGGAAGACTACGAAAGGGAAGACTACGAAAGGGAGACTACGAAAGGGAAGACTACGAAAGGAAGACTACGAAAGGAAGACTACGAAAGGGAAGACTACGAAAGGGAATACGAAGGAAGATACGAAAGGAAGACTACGAAAGGGAGACAACGAAAGGAAGACTACGAAAGGGAAGACTACGAAAGGGAAAGGGACTACGAAAGGGAAGATACGAAAGGAAGACTACGAAAGGAAGAAGAAAGGAAAACTACGAAAGGGAAGACAACAAAAGGAAAGACAACGAAAGAGAAGACAACGAAAGGGAAGACTACGAAAGGAAAGACTACGAAAGAGAAGCCTACGAAAGGGAAGACTACGAAAGGGAAGACTACGAAAGGGAAGACTACGAAAGAAGAACGAAAGGAAGACTACGAAAGGAGACTACGAAAGGGAAGACTACGAAAGGGAAGACAACGAAAGGGAAGACTACGAAAGAAGACTACGAAAGGAAGACTACGAAAGGGAAGACTACGGAACGGAAGACTACGAAAGGGAGACAACGAAAGGGAAGACTACGAAAGGGAAGACTACGAAAGGGAAGACAACGAAAGGGAAGACAACGAAAGGAAGATACGAAAGGGAAGACTACGAAGGGAAGACGACGAGAGGGAAAGGGAAGACTACGAAAGGGAAGACAACGAAAGGGAAGACAACGAAAGGGAAGACAACGAAAGGGAAGACTACGAAAGGGAAGACTACGAAAGGGAAGACTACGAAAGGGAAGACTACGAAAGGGAAGACTACGAAAGGGAAGACAACGAAAGGGAAGACTACGAAAGGGAAGACTACGAAAGGGAAGACTACGAAAGGGAAGACTACGAAAGGGAAGACTACGAAAGGGAAGACTACGAAAGGAAGGACTACGAAAGGGAAGACAACGAAAGGGAAGACTACGAAAGGGAAGACTACGAAAGGGAAGACTACGAAAGGAAGGACTACGAAAGGGAAGACTACGAAAGGGAAGACAACGAAAGGGAAGACTACGAAAGGGAAGACTACGAAAGGGAAGACTACGAAAGGGAAGACTACGAAAGGGAAGACTACGAAAGGAAGGACTACGAAAGGGAAGACTACGAAAGGGAAGACTACGAAAGGGAAGACTACGAAAGGGAAGACAACGAAAGGGAAGACTACGAAAGGGAAGACTACGAAAGGGAAGACTACGAAAGGGAAGACAACGAAAGGGAAGACTACGAAAGGGAAGACTACGAAAGGGAAGACTACGAAAGGGAAGACTACGAAAGGGAAGACTACGAAAGGGAAGACTACGAAAGGGAAGACTACGAAAGGGAAAGGAAGGACTACGAAAGGGAAGACTACGAAAGGGAAGACTACGAAAGGGAAGACAACGAAAGGGAAGACTACGAAAGGGAAGACTACGAAAGGGAAGACTACGAAAGGGAAGACTACGAAAGGGAAGACAACGAAAGGGAAGACTACGAAAGGGAAGACTACGAAAGGAAGGACTACGAGGAAAAAACGAAAGGGAAAACTACGAAAGGGAAGACTACGAAAGGGAAGACTACGAAAGGGAAGACTACGAAAGGGAAGACTACGAAAGGGAAGACTACGAAAGGGAAGACTACGAAAGGGAAGACTACGAAAGGGAAGACTACGAAAGGGAAGACTACGAAAGGGAAGACAACGAAAGGGAAGACTACGAAAGGGAAGACAACGAAAGGGAAGACTACGAAAGGGAAGACTACGAAAGGGAAGACTACGAAAGGGAAGACTACGAA
>NW_028234404.1:39453106-39455606 GCF_977035675.1 Penaeus japonicus | reverse complement strand
GCGTGGTTCAGGAGGTCGTGCTGTTGGGGCAAAGGGCAGGCTGATTTTTTTTTCTCTCTCTCTTTCTCTCTCTCCCTCCCTCTCTCTCTCTCTCTCTCTCTCTCTCTCTCTCTCTCTCTCTCTCTCTCTCTCTCTCTCTCTCTCTCTCTCACGCTCTCTCTCTCTCTTTGCACACACACATACACACGCACTCACATTGTGTGTGTGTGTACATATATAAATACAGAGAGAGAGAGAGAGAGACGGAGAGAGAAAGATTCAGATATATATGTTTGTCTATGTGTGTGTGTGTATTTGTGTGTGTGGGGGGGTGGGGGTGGGGGTGGGGTTGTGAGTGTATATGAATATATATAACTTCTGATGATATCGAGCAATGTCAGAAACATGGTTATTGCAACTATCACTAGCATTTATATAGCACTACTTTTCAGAACAATTATCGAAATCTTCCTCACAGTAATGGCGGGAAAGACAATCTTTCGAAGCAGCATTTGGTCCAGCGGTTTAAAATCCATCATAGTTTCGTTAAACATAGTTTCTCGCAGGTGTTTCATCAGCTTCAGGTCCCTGTTTAATCCTCCCCAAAGACCTGTTGAAATAAAAGTGCAAAATAATCGCTCTTCGTGTAAAATGAAAAGCTGAAATGGCGAGAGGGTTGGGCGAGTGTCTTACTTCAGATGCGAGGCTTGTGTATGTGTTTCAGTTGTGTGTGTATGTGTGTGTGTGTGTGTGTGCGTCTCTGTTTGGGATGTGTATGTCTTGCATTTGTGTGTGTGTGTGTCTTTGTTTGATATGTGTAAGTGTTGCATTTGTGTGTGTGTGTCTATGTTTGATATGTGTATGTGTTACATTTGTGTGTGTGTGTATGTTTGAGATGTGTATGTGTTACATTTGTGTGTGAGTCTATGTTTAAGATGTGTTTGAATTACATTTGTGTATATGTGTGTCTCTGTTTGTGTGTGTGTTTGTACACACGGGAGCAAAGGTCCGACCATAGTCCCTACCTGATATATGCCTCTACAGCCACAGACGGCAAAGTATTTCTCGTGTCTTGACTAAAAGAGAGACGGGGAGGAGGGAGGGGGGGTTAGGAGGTGAGGCAGTGGGGGGGGGGGGGAGAAAACCTACGAAGGTAAGATACCAAACGTCAGGTGTTTTGTCTGTGAATATGATTATGATTATTATTACTATCATTATTATTGCAATGGTCTATTACTATCATCATTCCTATAGAGAAGGGGAGTGCAACCTGCAACAGCGTGACATGCAGAGATAGAGTAATTGATAAAAAGAATAATTGTTTAGAAATTATAGAGAAAAAAAAAGAAAATACACGATAAATTTATATGTAATTACTTTTCATTTTCTTGGAAATTCGACAAACAACCTATTTTGTATCTTATGATTTGCAGCCTTCTATCCCAAGGTCTGTCGGAAAATATAATTAGATAAAGACATAACCAAACGTATCGAAAAACTAACCTTACGGCAATTACGTAGTTTTAATTAAGACGTAACACCATAAAACTCTTTTCTTTCGGAAACGCAAAAATAAGCGACGTATATTATTTTAAAATTAATTAAAAAATGAGTAAAGGGAGATGTTTCCACTGCACTGACGAACTGAAAAATGAAAAATATTTACTCTGCGCATGCGCCGACCTCGCCCGCGGAAAAAAAAAACATCGCTAATAGGCAATGATGTCACGTGACGATAATAGCACCAATAAGGAAACAATTGATCTAACCGACAAATTTATCGACCAATCACAGACATTTGAATGGTTGAATATGGGTCCTCGTTCGAATTTCAAAATCAGTATAGATATGGAGATCGAGTGAACAGGTTGTAGGTACACGCTGGTTGGATTTATTAAGTTATTTCATAAAGAAGACAGTTTAACACTCAAACTCTTACGAGACGTCCCGTGACCCAACCCCTCACACGCCTCCAATTAAGGTAAGTAATGCGCACATTTGGATTAAAACTGTACCTGCCACGCAGTAGATTGAAAAGGGTGTGTGTGTGTGGGGGGGGGGGGGGTGAGGCCCTCTCCCATCCCCTTGGCTAGGGCAAAAAACAACAACAAACTAGATTAGGTTTGGTCAGGTCCATCGTTTAGGTTTTATTGCATACGAATGTGGCGAAAACTTCGTGGCAGATACGTATCTGCCACGAAGTAGCTTGAAAAATGGGGTGGGGTCCAGTCCCCCCTCCCTTTGGCTAGGGATTACCTAAAAACAAGGCTAGGTTAAGTTAGGTCTATGGGTTAGGCTTTGATACCGAAAAACTTGTTTAAATCTCCCGCAAGAAATCGCTCATTACAGACAACGCAAACAAAAGTTCAGACAACATACAACGTGGGGGGGGGGGGTAAGACTCAGAAACGAAAGGCTTCCGAAGAAAATGAATATCATAACTGTGCAAAACATAACGAAAACTACCCGAAAAATATCGTGTCGTACCCAGATGTTTTTTTGCGTCTTTATCCAAATGTAC
>NW_028234404.1:39405606-39410606 GCF_977035675.1 Penaeus japonicus | reverse complement strand
CAAGTAAAGGGTTTAGAATAATCAATAATACAACATGCAATATACATATATATTCTTTTTTATTTCAAATGATCATGAGCAATGGAAAATAACCAAAAGAAAGAGCAAACAGAGGAAAATAACAATAATACACAGATGAAACACCGACAAGTATAAAACCACACAACTGAAAGTGGATGGAATCCTTCTTGATATACGATGCTTGCACGAGAGTAACACGAACGCGTCCTGAAAAAATATGCTCTCTCTCTTTCTCTGTCTCTCTCTCTCTCTCTCTCTCTCTCTCTCTCTCTCTCTCTCTCTCTCTCTCTCTCTCTCTCTCTCTCTCTCTCTCTCTCTCTCTCTCTCTCTCTCTCTCTCTCTCTCTCTCTCTCTCTCTCGTCCGGGGAGAGGAATTATCAACGCTGCAAGTCCTTTTCTGTGACGATTCGTTCTTTCTTTCTATTTCTCTCTCTCGCTCTCTTTCGCTTTCTCTGTCTCCCTCTCTCTCTCTCTCTGTCTGTCTCTTTCTCTCTCTCGTTTTCTCTCTCTCTCTCTTTCTTTCTCTCTCTCTCTCTCTCTCTCTCTCTCTCTCTCTCTCTCTCTCTCTCTCTCTCTCTCTGTCTCTCTCTCTCTCTCTCTCTCTCTCACCCCCTCTCTCTTACACACATACTCTCTCTCTCACCCTCTCTCTCTCTCACCCTCCCTCTCTCTCTCTCCTCTTCATTAAGTGGAAGCAAGAATGATGAAAATGAAGAGGAGGGAAGCGGGGAAGCAAGAAGAGGGCGACGAGGCGGCGCCGGTGGTCGTCGAGTGCTGCATCGCCGCCGAGCTCTCTCCTGGGGAACGGAAAGTCGAGGGGAATTAATACGCACGTGCGTGTATTCGTGTACATATCTGCACACATACATACGTGCGTGTATTCGTGTTGATTCCTGCACACATACATACGTGCGTGTATTCGTGTAGATATCTGCATACATACATATGGGCATGCATGTTGATATTCTTGCAAATGCACATACCACGTCCCTGTATGGATATGTATGCACACCTTGTATACATAAATACATGCATGCGTACATATATGAAGTTGTATTAAAAGCTGCACACACACCCACACACATACATAATCTGGTAAAGAAGCTTAAGCAACAAAAACATAGATAAGTATATCAAAGAGCTATGATGAAAGACATTTGAAATTAAGAAAAAAAAGAAAAAAAAGAGAGATATATCAATCCTATCTTTAAACCCTCTGGATTTCCCTATTAATAACATCATTCATGAAACGGAATGAGTACAAAGCTAATCTGATTCCCTCGAAATGTTATTCAAAGTATTCTATATCGGAAAAAGTCCCTGTGATTTACGAAATATCCTTTGTGGTATTTCAATGGAATTACCGAGACATATTAAATCTCTCTTTCTCCCTCTCTCTCTCTCTCTCTCTCTCTCTCTCTCTCTCTCTCTCTCTCTCTCTCTCTCTCTCTCTCTCTCTCTCTCTCTCTCTCTCTCTCTCTCTCTCTCTCTCTCTCTCTCTCTCTCTCTCTCTCTCTCTCTCTCTCTCTCTCTTTCTCTCTTGTTAACAAGAGCATAATCTAGTAAGATTATCCTAAAAAAAAAATTATAGATTAAAACTAAAAAATGCAAGAGGCTTAGTAATAAAAAATCTAAAGATTGTGAACTATAAGTGCATGTAAAGTAATTTCGTTCCTAAATAATGTCTATGATAAATGTAAAGAAATTTAAATTTAATGGCACTTGGTCTGTTGAAATTGCTCTTGACTGTAAAAAAAGAAAGAAAAAAAAAAGTTTATAAAAATGGAACTCCTAAATAATTTCTAAACCACTTACGATACTCTAAAATTCTTTTCGATCTGTGAATTATGAAATTATTAATTCAGCTCATTTTCAGAGATGTATATGAAGTGAATAATATCACGCAACGTCAGAAACAACTACACAGACATAGATTTAGATACTATGGTGACAATGATAGTATGATAACAATGATAACTCGAGATGAACTTTCGCCTCCGAAAATAACACTTTCAGAAGGATATTGTGCGGTGATCACCATACCAGAGAGAGAGAGAGAGAGAGAGAGAGAGAGAGAGAGAGAGAGAGAGAGAGAGAGAGAGAGAGAGAGAGAGAGAGAGAGAGAGAGAGAGAGAGAGAGAGAGAGAAAGAGAGAGAGAAAAAAAAAAACATTAGTATCAGCGACAACGTAAGTATAGTGACCTCACCATCCAGAACGTGGACTCTAACATGGGCATTGATGGTGTCTCCTGCCGCGCATGTATAATTCCCGGAGTCCTCTGTAGCCGCCCGGGCGATGTGGAGCCAAGTCGTGAGTCCTCCGCCGACCATGGACGAATCGACACTGAGGAGACAACAAAATTGGCGTTACTTATAATGGAGTGGCTTGGTGTTCGTAGGGAATGGTCGGACCGTGTTTTCTTCTTTCGGTAAGCACACAGCGAGGAACAGAGGTATCAAAGGTCTTTCTCTTTCTTTCTCTCTCTCTCTCTCTCTCTCTCTCTCTCTCTCTCTCTCTCTCTCTCTCTCTCTCTCTCTCTCTCTCTCTCTCTCTCTCTCTCTCTCTCTCTCTCTCTCTCTCTCTCTCTCTCTCTCTCTCTCTCTCTTTCTCTTTCTCCCTGCCTACCTACCTATATATCTACCTTTTTTTCTCTCTCTCTATGTCCATATTGCCAGACCTTCAACCAGCTGCTCACTGATCATTTCAAGAGTTAAAATACTTGTTAGGTTTATGAGTTTCACAGGGTTTATGCTTCATTTTTTCCCGGACCATAAGAATCTATCTTTTCAAACCGTAAATTTGTAATTTTGTGCTCAATAAACATATCTATCCGTCTGTCTTTATATGTTTTTGTCTACATCTCTTTCTCTTTCTTCTTCTTCTTCTTCTCCTTTTCCCTCTATCTATCTCAATTCCCCCCCCCTCTCTCTCTCCCCTCCGTCTCTCTCTCTCTCTCTCTCTCTCTCTCTCTCTCTCTCTCTCTCTCTCTCTCTCTCTCTCTCTCCCTCCCTCCTCCTCCTCCTCCTCCACCTCCCTCCCCCTCCCAACCCTTCTATCTCTCTAATGCCATGCATTCCCGGAGACTTCTTCCGCCAGATCAATACCTAATCACGCCCATCCGATTCGCTATGCATAGCATTTTAATCTTTCAGAACCGCACCGAACCATATAATCCAGGCGACATGCTTACCAACCCCGAGTACACACAGCAGTTCCGTGAGAGATTTCAGTCGCGTGTTGAGATCCCATTCTTGATTCTCGGGAATGTTGATTTGGGATCATCTTAATTTAGAGACGATGAGTACAGAGCTCACGGAATACCTTTATCGGTTTAGCTGACTTTCGGGTGTCCGAGGGCGGCGCGGCGTTACGGTAACGAATGGCTATCCGGTAATTAATTGTTGGTGGGTTTTGTTCGAATTTGTCTTTCTTTTGTGATGACTGAGTGGACAAGAGATTACTCTAGGGTAAAATACCTGTCATGAGGTGAGTCATGAGGTGAGTCGCCATGAGGTGAGTCGAAAGGGGAAATATACGGAATAGAAGAAATAGAGTGTGAATAAATAAATAAAATTGATGAATAATAACAATGATAATATCAGTTATGATAATCATAAGTAATAGTAATGACAATTATAAGCAATAGTAATGATAATGATAATAGTAATGATAATGATAATGATAACGATACGTAGAATTACTATATTTTAATTCCATTTCATTTGTTATTATATTTATCAATTTCATAATCATGTTAATCGTTATAATAACATGCATAATCACAAATAATCATATCGCCCTCATCATTAAATCATGAATACCAATAAAGTGATATCCTTCCCAACATAATCCCCGTAATGATTATAATAATATTGCTAATCACAAATTGCTTTTTCTCATTATCTTCATTACCATCTCTGCCAAAAAGAAAAGAAATAACATACGAGATATTGAGCAAAAGAGATGCAGAACTCTACAGAGACAGAGGGACACATAGACAGAGAGTATGATATATACATCAGCAACTACATGGTTATGCATGTTGGCAGTAGCTAGCTTGTGTATTCTGACGAACTATGGAAGGGCAGATGTTGAGGTATGTATTGCAGAGGGAGAGAGAGAGAGGGAGGGGGGGGGGGGGGGGGGGGGGAGAGGAGAGAGAGGGGAGGGGGGAGAGAGAGGGAGAGAGAGAGAGAGAGAGAGAGAGAGAGAGAGAGAGAGAGAGAGAGAGAGAGAGAGAGAGAGATTGATTGACTGATTAAGAGAGAGATTGAGATAGAAAGAAATTGAGAGAAAGAGAGAGAGAGAGAGAGAGAGAGAGAGAGAGAGAGAGAGAGAGAGAGAGAGAGAGAGAGAGAGAGAGAGAGAGAGAGAGAGAGAGAGAGAGAGAGAGAAAGAGAGAGGAGAGAGAGACTTTTTGACTTTAACAGAGAAATATATATATATATATATATATATATATATATATATATATAATATATATATATATATATATATATATATATATAGAGAGAGAGAGAGAGAGAGAGAGAGAGAGAGAGAGAGAGAGAGAGATTTTGACTTTGAGAGAGAGAGAGAGAGAGAGAGAGAGAGAGAGAGAGAGAGAGAGAGAGAGAGAGAGAGAGAGAGAGAGAGAGACTTTTTGACTTTGAGAGAGAGAGAGAGAGAGAGAGAGAGAGAGAGAGAGAGAGAGAGAGAGAGAGAGAGAGAGAGAGAGAGAGAGAGAGAGAGAGAGAGAGAGAGAGAGAGAGAGAGAGAGAGAGAGAGAAAGAGAGAGGGCGGGGGGCGAGGTTGAGATAGATAGAGAGAGAAAGAGAAAAAGATGATGATGAAGAAGAAAAAGAAGAGAGAGAAAGAGATGTAGACAAAGACAGATACATACAGACAGACAGATAGATATGTTTATTGAGCACAAAACTACAAATTTACGGTTTGAAAAGATTGATCCTTATGGTCCGGAAAAAAATGAAGCATAAAC
>NW_028234404.1:39383106-39385606 GCF_977035675.1 Penaeus japonicus | reverse complement strand
ATAATGATTCATATTTTAATAATGATATTGACAATGGTAATGAGACATAAGCAACAATAACAATATTGATAATGATGAGGATAATAATGATTATGATAATAATAGTAGTAATAATGAGATTATAATCATCGTAATGATAATAACAATAATGATATTAATGATGATAATAGTAGTGATAATGATGATAATAATAGTTGTGATAATGATGATGATAATAGTAATGATAATAATGATAATAATTATAACAAAAATTATACTGATAATGATAATAATGATAATAATAACTATACTATTACTACTACTACTAATAATAGTGATAATAATGTTAATGATAATAATAATGATACTGACAACGAAAATTATAATATTATTGGCAATAAATAATAATAATCATAATAATGACAATAATAATACAGTCATAAAGAATATCAAAGAATATAGTATTAACAGCAGCAACAATAATAACAATAAAAAATCTGTAGCAACAATAATAACATCAATAATAACAAAAACAAAAATAATGATAACAGAACCACAACCGGCATAATAACAATGACAATTTTCACTTCATTTCCTCATTTCATCTTTTCATTTCTGATTCCAAAAAAGTGTGCTTCATGACAGTGTTCCCTAATGTAAAGAAAGGACATCGTGCCTTAAATAATCTCCCATAGATATGTCTGACGAAGGAGGCAGGACCTTGTTATGTCTCGTTCCTAAAAGCTTTCCCGGTTCTGTGTGTGTGATTTATGAACAGGTGATTGCAAAATAAATGGACGCAAACAGCGACAGGCACATGCATCTACACTATATATATATATATATATATATATATATATATATATATATATATATATATATATATATATATATATATATATATATATATATATATACATATATATATATATACACACACACACACACACACACACACACACACACACACACACACACACATATATATATATACATATATATAGATAGATAGATAGATAGATAGATAGATAGATACATATGTATACACACACACCCACATGTATACATACATACGTATGTGTATGTTTGATTGAGCTTCTCTCATTCTTTGGCTCGCTTATTCATTTCCAAACAAACACTCTCTCTCAACTGCCAACGAAAGGTCAGCTGAGGTCACAAGACAAGTTTAATTACCAAATCGATAATGTTTGCTGTTTGAATCTTGTCATTACTGCGGGAATAAATCAAGTCCAGAAAAAAAACAAAAAACAAAAAAAACATCTACGACTTTATAACATGTTACAACGTGTCTACTCATCACGCGTGTGTTAATAACATGGAGTATGTTTTTACATTATTGAGTAAGTCAGGAACATTTTAAGTGCTGGCATATCAAAGAAACAAATTTAATGTCAAGTTGGCTAAACATTTGCCAACAGAATAGAACAAGCAGAAAGTAATCTGCAACACATACATACACACACTTAAAGTATTCATGTATCTAACACGTTTGTGTGTGTGTGAGTGTGAGTGTGTATGTGTTTATGTGTGTTTGTGAGTGTGTGTGTGTGTGTGTGTGTGTGTTTATATGTGTGTGTGTGAGTGTGTGTGTGTGTGTGTGTGTGTGTGTGTGTGTGTGTGTGTGTGTGTGTGTGTGTGTGTGTGTGTGTGTGTGTGTGTGATGTAAATATTTCTGAATATGAGTTGTATGAAAATAAAAGGCATGAGGATAATGATTATGATAATGAGAATAATAATGAAAATAATAATGAGAATCGTAATGGCAGTTCCATTACTATCATTATTATTATTATTATTATTATTATTATTATTATTATCATCATTATCATTATTATCATTATTATCATTATTATTATTATCACTATTATTATTATTATCATTATTATTATCATCATTTTATTATTATTATTACTTTTACTATTATTATTATTATTATTATTATTACTATTATTATTATTATTATTGTTATTATCATTGTTATTATCGTTATCATTATTATTATCATTATCAATAACAATAATAGAAAAGTATGATATTTGTTATATCAAGGGATTAGTAATGATATTGGTGATGATGATGGTAATGATGAGGATAACCAAAACAACAACAACAATGATGATAACAATAATGGTGATGATGATAATGATAAGAATAATGATCATTATTATGATAATAGGAACAACAACAACGACAATGATAATGATGATAAATATAACACCTATAATAATGATGATAATCATATAATTGATGATAATGATTATAATATTGATGACAATGATGATGATAATAATAATAATTGTATTTGTTAATGATAATGATATTGATAATAATATCAATAATAATGATGATAATCATTGCAATAATAACAATAATAATGATAATAAATGATAACACTGATAACAATGACAATAATAAAGTATAACAATGATAACAATAATGATGATAAAAATGATACTGATAATGATGATAATGGAAAGAATAATATCAAACATCAAGATAA
>NW_028234404.1:39370606-39378106 GCF_977035675.1 Penaeus japonicus | reverse complement strand
ATAAAACCTGCGAAAGCAAAAGGAAAGAGAATAAGGAGAAATCAAAATAACAGACGGAAAAGGGTTATAGAAGGGAAATATGAAGTGAATATAGAGGAAATGAATAAAGATGAAATGTGAATAATGATGAAATGTGAATAAAGATGAAATGTAAATAAAGATGAAATGTGAATAATGATGAAATGTGAATAAAGATGAAATGAATAAAGATGAAATGTGAATAAAGATGAAATGAATAAAGATGAAATGTGAATAAAGATAAAATGTGAATAAAGATGAAATGAATAAAGATGGAATGTGAATAAAGATGAAATGAATAAAGATGAAATGAATAAAGATGGAATGTGAATAAAGATAAAATGTGAATAAAGATGAAATGTGAATAAAGATGAAATGAGTAAAGATGAAATGTGAATAAAGATGAAATGAATAAAGATGAAATGTGAATAAAGATGAAATGAATAAAGATGAAATGTGAATAAAGATAAAATGTGAATAAAGATGAAATGAATAAAGATGAAATGTGAATAAAGATGAAATGAATAAAGATGGAATGTGAATAAAGATGAAATGAGTAAAGATGAAATGTGAATAAAGATGAAATGAATAAAAATGGAATGTGAATAAAGATGAAATGAGTAAAGATGGAATGTGAATAAAGATGAAATGAATAAAGATGGAATGTGAATAAAGATAAAATGTGAATAAAGATGAAATGAATAAAGATGAAATGTGCATAAAGATGAAATGAGTAAAGATGAAATGTGAATAAAGATGAAATGAATAAAGATGAAATGTGAATAAAGATAAAATGTGAATAAAGATGAAATGAATAAAGATGGAATGTGAATAAAGATGAAATGAATAAAGATGAAATGTGAATAAAGATGAAATGAATAAAGATGGAATGTGAATAAAGATGAAATGAATAAAGATGAAATGTGAATAAAGATAAAATGTGAATAAAGATGAAATGAATAAAGATGGAATGTGAATAAAGATGAAATGAATAAAGATGAAATGAATAAAGATGGAATGTGAATAAAGATAAAATGTGAATAAAGATGAAATGTGAATAAAGATGAAATGAGTAAAGATGAAATGTGAATAAAGATGAAATGAATAAAGATGGAATGTGAATAAAGATGAAATGAATAAAGATGAAATGTGAATAAAGATGAAATGAATAAAGATGGAATGTGAATAAAGATGAAATTAATAAAGATGAAATGTGAATAAAGATGAAATGTGAATGAAGATGAAATGTGAATAAAGATGAAATGAATAAAGATGAAATGAATAAAGATGAAATGCGAATAAAGATGAAATGTGAATAAAGATGAAATGAATAAAGATGGAATGTGAATAAAGATGGAATGTGAATAAAGATGAAATGAGTAAAGATGAAATGTGAATAAAGATGAAATGAATAAAAATGGAATGTGAATAAAGATGAAATGAGTAAAGATGGAATGTGAATAAAGATGAAATGAATAAAGATGGAATGTGAATAAAGATAAAATGTGAATAAAGATGAAATGAATAAAGATGGAATGTGAATAAAGATGAAATGAATAAAGATGAAATGTGAATAAAGATGAAATGTGAATGAAGATGAAATGTGAATAAAGATGAAATGAATAAAGATGAAATGAATAAAGATGAAATGCGAATAAAGATGAAATGTGAATAAAGATGAAATGAATAAAGATGAAATGTGAATAAAGATAAAATGTGAATAAAGATGAAATGAATAAAGATGAAATGTGAATAAAGATGAAAGTAAAGATGAATGTGATAAAGATGAATAAAGATGAAATGAATAAAGATGAAATGCGAATAAAGATGAAATGTGAATAAAGATGAAATGAATAAAGATGAAATGTGAATAAAGATAAAATGTGAATAAAGATGAAATGAATAAAGATGAAATGTGAATAAAGATGAAATGTGAATGAAGATGAAATGTGAATAAAGATGAAATGAATAAAGATGAAATGAATAAAGATGAAATGCGAATAAAGATGAAATGTGAATAAAGATGAAATGAATAAAGATGAAATGTGAATAAAGATAAAATGTGAATAAAGATGAAACGAATAAAGATGAAATGTGAATAAAGATGAATTGTGAATAAAGATGAATTGTGAATAAAGATGAAATTAATAAAGATGAAATGTGAATATAGATGAAATGCAGATGAAATGAGTAAAGATGGATGTGAATATAGATGAAATGAATAAAGAGGCATGTGAATAAATATAAAATGTGAATAAAGATGAAATGAATAAGATGGAATTGAATAAAGATGAAATGATAAAGATGAAATGTGAATAAAGATGAAATGTAATGGAAGTAAATGTGAATAAAGATGAATGAAATAAATGAAAAAAGATGTAAAGCGAATAAAGATAAATGTGAATAAAGATGAAATGAATAAAGATGAAATGTGAATAAAGAGAAAATGTGAATAAAGATGAAATGAATAAAGATGAAATGTGAATAAAGATGAAATGTGAATGAAGATGAAATGTGAATAAAGATGAAATGAATAAAGATGAGATGAATAAAGATGAAATGCGAATAAAGATGAAATGTGAATAAAGATGAAATGAATAAAGATGAAATGTGAATAAAGATAAAATGTGAATAAAGATGAAACGAATAAAGATGAAATGTGAATAAAGATGAAATGTGAATGAAGATGAAATGTGAATAAAGATGAAATGAATAAAGATGAAATGAATAAAGATGAAATGCGAATAAAGATGAAATGTGAATAAAGATGAAATGAATAAAGATGAAATGTGAATAAAGATAAAATGTGAATAAAGATGAAACGAATAAAGATGAAATGTGAATAAAGATGAATTGTGAATAAAGATGAATTGTGAATAAAGATGAAATTAATAAAGATGAAATGTGAATAAAGATGAAATGAATAAAGATGAAATGAGTAAAGATGGAATGTGAATAAAGATGAAATGTGAATAAAGATGAAATGTAAATAAAGATGAAATGTAAATAAAGATGAAATGTAAATAAAAATGAAATGTGAATAAAGATGAAATGTAAATAAAGATGAAATGTAAATAAAGATGAAATGTGAATAAAGATGAAATGTGAATAAAGATGAAATGAAAGACAACCACAATAAGAAAACACTAAATAGTGATGATTTGAGTTAGAGGCGTTACTCGTCTGACGATGAAAACAAAATGGTCGGGTTTCGTTTCAAAGGAAAGGATTACGTAAAAGATGGCAGGACTATTTGGATACCTGGATGAAGAAATTAAACTTATTTTTATTGTTGTTGTAGTTGTTGTTCTTATTACTATCACTATTATCATCATTACTATCATTATCATTGATCATCATTATCTTTATCAATATTATATTCATTATCAGTATCATTGATATGATAATCATTAGTATTATTATTTCATTATCATTATCATTATTATGATCTTTATCATCATTATCATTATCATCAATATTATTATCATCATCATCAATATAATCATTATTATCATTAACGTAATTACCATTATTAGTAAGGGTTATTACTATTACAATGATTATCATTAACATATCCATTGAAAACCGTAATTTTACCTCTGATAAAACAAGCATAGCAATATTTTGCGTATATTCAACATACAGTTTTGTCATATTATCAAAGTAAAAAAAAAAAAAGAAAAAAAAGAAAAAAAAAAAGGGGGAGGGGGAGAATTGAACCAATGAATCGGAGAGGCTGTATATATGCGAGGCAATTGTCCCCTTTTGTTAGCAGCTTGTTTTGTTTCATAACTTTTACATGGAAAGAAAAAAAAAAAGAAAAAAAAAAAAAAAGAAAAAAAAAATATATATATATATATAATATATATATATATATATATATATATATATATATATATATATATATATATATATATATATATATACATACATATATGCATACATATATATATATATATATATATATATATATATATATATATATATATATATATATATATATATATATAAACTAGCAAAGGCAAACAGGATATATTTTATAACAGTCGCCATAACAATAAAGAAATAAATACTCTTTTTAACTTGTATCTCAGCAACATATTGGATATTGATTGCATTGAAAGACTAGAGAGGAACATGAAGGAAATGAGAAAGAAAAAAGATCCTTTCTCTCTCTTTCTATATCTAGTTCCCCCCTCTTCCTTTTTTATCTCTCTCTCTCTCTCTCTTTCTTTCTCTCTCTCTCTCGCAGTAAAGTTCATTTATAGGAAACAGTGCTTTGAAAAGCATGAATAATCCTTTCAGAATACATTTCTTTTTGCCTCGACTTCGCTTGTGACTGCAGCTGGCATCCACTTTTTTTTGTAAAATCTGTTATCGTGTTCTTTATGCCATTGTGCACCATCAATGACGGACTAGATCTTGTTCCCCTGACACAGAGGACCGACCCTGTTACTGAGAACCATGGTCTGCATCTCATCCATGGAACAATACTGCTCTCACTCTCTTTCTTTCTTTCTCTCTTTCTTTCTTTCTCTCTCAATCTCTTTCTTTCTCTTTCTTTCTTTCTTTCTTTCGCTCTCTCTCTCTCTCTCTGTCTTTCTCTCTCTCTCTCTGTCTTTCTCTCTCTCTCTCTGTCTTTCTCTCTCTCTCTCTCTTTCTTTCGCTCTCTCTCTCTCTTTCTTTCTCTCTCTCTCTCTTTCTTTCTCTCTCTCTCTCTTTCTTTTCTCTCTCTCTCTTTCTTTCTCTCTCTCTCTCTCTCTCTCTCTCTCTCTCTCTCTCTCTCTCTCTCTCTCTCTCTTTCTTTCTCTCTCTCTCTCTCTCTTTCTTTCTCTCTCTCTCTCTTTCTTTCTCTCTCTCTCTCTTTCTTTCTCTCTCTCTCTTTCTTTCTCTCTCTCTCTCTCTCTCTCTCTCTCTCTCTCTCTCTCTCTCTCTCTCTACTTCTCTCTCTTCTTGGTTGTTCCTTCTGCGTGGTGCTAGACTTGCGTAGGATGCGATAGTCCTTGGTGCCTTTTCATCTCGCAAAGACGAAGGAAGTAAAAACATCCCGGATGTCCTTTGGGAATCCTCTCGCCAGAGTCTCGTATCTTATTCTCGTTCCTTCTGAGGGCTGGCGGCAGATTCCGGCCTCGGTGACTGTGGGTCATTGGATTAATAAGTCTCACAGACTCGCTCGTTCCCGTTCCCGGACTCAGGGACCTATCTATAGGACCTATAGCTCTCGGGGATCCTCTGGGTTCCTCTCCCCTCCGTTAACGGTTGCACGCGCGGTTGCATTGTTGCGTCGTGACAGACCCTCTTTCGACTTCATCATGCCTTATGCATATGAATCGCCTTGTTTTGCAAGTCACCTCGTGATTTGCATCGACTGGAGTTCCGCACGGACACCATTGCGTGTGACCATCGATTGACCCATCACACCCCGAGGCTAGGATATCGAATCCTTCCTTGCCTGTTGAGGCTGAAAACGTTAGGCTCTTTTAGGTTCTGTGTTGGCGAGGCTTCTATGGCTAATTCCACTCTCCTTCTGATGTCCTCCGACAGAAGTTTCCTGCGGTTCTTTTATCTCTGTTTCTCTGTTTGTCGCTTCTCCTTCCTTAGTTTTTTGAGTCCTTTCCTTCCCTCCTAAACCTTGAAGTTCCTCCGAGTCTCTTTCTCCGTGTTCGTTTTGGGACATCAAAAAAAAAGGATACGCGGGGGAGAGAGAGAGAGAGAGAGAGAGAGAGAGAGAGAGAGAGAGAGAGAGAGAGAGAGAGAGAGAGAGAGAGAGAGAGAGAGAGAAGGAAAGAGAAAGAGAGAGAGAGAGAGAGAAGGAAAAAGAGAAAGGGAGAAAGTGAGAGAGTGAGAGTGAGATTGCATGAGTTTTCGCTTCCGGAATCCCTCGAGCTCCTCATCTGAGTGGCAGTCCGAGTGAAGTCCCTTGCACAGCATGTAGGAGGGGTAGGATCTGCCCTCTGGCGCTGGTGGTAGCACCTGCCTGATGCGGTGTCTTTTTGTCTGTTTTTTCTTTTTTTGTCTGTCTGTCTGCCCCTTCCTCTATCTGCCATTCCTGCCTCATTGTTCCTCTCTTCGCCCTCCCTCCCTCACTCACTCACTCCTTCTTCTCCTTCGCTCCTTCGCTCTTTATCACTTCTTCCTTCTTCCTCCACCTCTTTTTCCCTCGCGTTCTTTCTTCCCTTCTCATCGCCTCTCTCTTCCCTTCACTCCTTCCCTCAATCCTCTGCCTCTTTCTCCTCCGCCCTCTCTGTTCCTTTCCCTGCCTCCTCTCCTCCCTCCATCGTCTTTTTCCAACTCCCACACTCTTTCTCTAACCTCACCCCCCCTTTCATCCTTTCCCTCTCCCTCTCCTCTCCCTCTCACTTCTCTTCACTCCCTCCCTCCTTCCTCTATCCTTTCTCTTCCCTTTCCTCTCATCTCTCCCCCCCCCCCTCGTCTCTTCCTAAACCCTTCTCTCTCTTCTTCTTCCTCCTTCCCTCCCTCCTCTCATCCCTCTCTCATATCTTCCTAACCCCTTCTCTCTCTCTCTTCTTCCTCCTTCCCTCCTCAACTCCCCTCCCCCTCCCCTCCCCTAACCCCTTCCCTCCCCTCCTAACGCCTCCCCTCCCCTCCCCTAACTCATCCCCTCCCCTAACCCCTCCCCTAACCCCTCCCCTAACCCCTCCTCCCCTCCCTCCCCACCTCTCTCCAATCCCCCAATTTTCCTTTCCTTCACATCACGCTACGTAAACCATCCACGTCACGCACTCACATCCCACATCATCTGTGCATCGAAGGTCAGATGCTATGCAACAATAATCAATGAAGCGATGCACGCTGGGTGGAAGTCCCTCTGAGAGTGAGCTGCAAGACAGGTCATTGATTCAAGGTTGTGTCCTCGTGATGGAAGGCAATTATTATTTTTTTTTTTTTTTTTTTTTTTTTTTAGGGGTGGGGGGGAGGGGTCAGGTGGGGTGGGGGGAGGTGGGGACGAGTGGGGTGGGGGGTGGTGGGGAGGGAGGGAGGGGGGATTTTGACTTGATGGTGATGAGGATATTTATAATGATGATGTAAAAGCAGTTATGATGATAATGGTGATTAAGATAGTGATGATATTAACGGAAACATTAGTAACAATCATGAAAATAGGAATAATTTTGATGATAATGATAATACTACTATTGCTGCTTTTAATAATAATAAAAATTATGATATTGATAAGAATCATAATAACAACAACAATAACATTGATAATGATGATAATGATCATGTTAAAAAGGTAATAATAGTGATAGTATTGACTACGTTATAATAATGATAATGATAATAATGGTGGTGATTATGATGGTGACAAAGATGGTGATGACGATGATAACAATAATAACAAATCGTGATAATAATGATAATGATAATTATAATAATATAAATAATAATATTAATGATGCTGATAATAATAATGCTAAAAATTATGATGATGATTATAATAATAATAATAATAAGGATAAT
>NW_028234404.1:39357899-39360399 GCF_977035675.1 Penaeus japonicus | reverse complement strand
ATATAACAAACGTACACACTTACAGAACATAAATCCTAAACACTACAAACAAAAAAGCCAACAACGAAACCACGCATACAAGAAATAAAAAAAATCCCAAAAACAGTAAGAATAACAACAGAGCTTCCCTATTCTTCTCCCTTTTTATTCCATCTCATTTTCTTCTCTCCTTTCCCCACTCGGGCGTGCAGCTTCGTCCTAGAGCGAGACGCGGCGGCCGTGAGAGAGTGGCTGGCGTCCGGCAAGACGTATCACGCGATTCACGACCATCCGAGTAATGCAGCTCCTCTGATGGGAGGTGAGATATGGAAGTGTGGTTCGGAGAGAGATCTTGGGAGATGTGGATTAAAGACTGTTTGTTGTTTGTGGTTGTTGCCTTGTAGACACGCTCACACACGCACATACACACATACAAACACATACACACGCAGACACACACATACACACACGCACGCACTCACACACATACATACACACACACGCTCGCGCGCGCACACACACACACAAACACACACACGCACACGCACACACACACACACGCAGACACACACACACACGCACACACACACACACGCAGACACACACACACACGCACACACACACACACACGCATACACACACACACACTCACACACCTAATCCAATACACAAGTATACACCCACTGCAAAATTCCGGCAACAGTCACAGGTGGTAAATGTTGCAGGGTAAGTTTTTGGCATTATTTTTATTACCCTGATTATCATCATTAGTAGTAGTAATTGAAGTAGTATCATCGCCATTATAACCCATAGACCTAGCCTTATTTTTAGGTTATCCCTAGCCAAAGGGGGGGACTGGACCCCACCCCTCTTTTTCAAGTTACTTCGTGGCAGATATGTATTTGCCACGAACAGTTTTCGCCATATTCGTATGCAATAAATCCTAACCGATGGACTTAACCTAACCTAGCCTAGTCAAGGGGGGGGGGGGGGCTTCACCCCCTTTCTTTTTTCAATCCTCTGTGTGGCAGAATGAGCGCATTACTTACCTTAATTGGAGGCGTGTGAGGGGCTGGGTCACGGGTCGTCTCGTAAGAGGTTGAGTGTTGAACTGTCATCTTTATGAAATAACTTAACAAAGCCCCATAGTATGCACCTACAACCTGTGCACTCGGTTTCCATCTCTATACTGATTTTGAAATTCGAACGAGAACCTATACTCAACCATTCAAATGTCTATGATTGGTCGATAAATGTGTCGGTTAGATCAATTGTTTCCTTATTGGTGCTATTATTGTCACGTGACATCATTGCCTATTAGCGATTTTTTTTCTTTTTTTGTATTTCCGCGGGCGAGGTCGGCGCATGCGCAGAGTCGATATTTTTCAGTTTTCAGGTCGTCAGTGCAGTAGAAACATCTCCCTTTACTCATTTTTTAATCAATTTCAAAATGATATACCTCGCTTAGCTTTTGCGTTTCCGTAAGAAAAGAGTTTCATGGTGTTACGTCATAATTAAAACTAAGTAATTGCTGTAAGGTTAGTTTTTCGCTACGTTTGGTTATGTCTTTATCTAATTATACTTTCCGACAGACCTTGGGATAGAAGGCTGCAACTCATAAGATACAAAATAGGTTGTTTGTCGAGTTTCCAAGAAAATGAAAAGTAATTACATATATATTTATCGTGTATTTTCTTTCTTTTTTCTATCAGTTAGTCAGTCAGTTACTCAATTGATTTATCAATCTATGATTTCTAAACAATTGCTCTTTTTATCAATTAGTCTATCTCTGTATGTCACGTTTTTGCACATTGCACTCCTCTTCTGTATAGGAATGTTGATATTAATAAACCATGGCAATAATAATGATAGTAATAATAATCATGATCACAGACAAAACACCTGACGTTTGCTACCTTACATTCATAGGTTCTCTCCCCCCCCCCCACTGTCTCTCCTCCTACCCCACTCCTTTCCACTCTCCTCCCCCCCCCCCCCCCCCGTCTCTCTTTTAGTCAAGACACGAGGAATACTTTGCCGTCTGTGGGTGTAGATGCATATGCCAGGTAGGGACTATGGCCGGATTTTTGCTCCCGTGTGAACAAACACACACACAAACAGAGACACATATATACACAAATGCATCACAAACACATCTCAAACATAGACTCACACACATACATATCTCAAACATACACACACACACAAATGTAACACATACACAATTCAAACATAGACACACACAAACACAAATGTAACACATAAACATCTCATACATACACACACACACACACACACACACACACACACACACACACACCAATGCAACACATACACATCTCAAACATACACACACACACAAATGTAACATATACACATCCCAAACATAGACGCACACACACACACACACACACACACACACACACACACACACCAATGCAACACATACACAAACCTCGTATCTAAAGTAAGACACTCGCCCAGCCTCTCGCCATTTCAGCTTTTCATTTTACACGAATAG